>NC_141025.1:75392500-75510000 GCF_052040795.2 Danio rerio
TAACCCATATGCAAATTATTCATTCAGTTTTCCCGCTTAAATTCAAACTTTGGATACATTACGTCAACAACCCATATGCAAATTATTCATTCAGTTTTCCCGCTTAAATTCAAACTTTGGATACATTACGTCAACAACCCAAATGCAAATTATTCATTCAGTTTTCCTGGTTAAATTTAAACTTTGGATACATTACGTCAACAATCTATTTGCAAATTGTTAATTTAGTTATCCCGCTTAAATTCAAACTTTGGATACATTACGTCAACAACCCATATGCAAATTATTCATTGAGTTTTCCTGGTTAATTCTTTTTTTTATTTAATTGCAGATTCTGAGTTGTGGCTTTTTCTTACCCGGTGTAGATGCCACGAACACCCTCATTGCGAAGGATGCTGCCCACAGCATGGAAGCTGGTCTTGTATTCGCGAGCTTTGGAGCCTTGACCACTCAACTGCATCCGATTCTTCACCAGATCCAGCGGCTGCACAAACACCGTCGCCCCCATCCTGGAAGCCAGAAATAATGTGTATTAGTTCTTTTATGTAACTACTTTCAAGTCTTGTTGCAAAATTGAACTCAAAGCTGCACAATATATTGCAAAATTACCGTCATCCCGATAATAGTATATGCAATATACGTATCACAGACGTATAATAAATTACATTCAGTTTGTGCACTGGTTGGTTATTAAAAGTTGACCAATCAGATTGGGCCTTACTTTCCTTTATCCCCGCCTCCTCAGTAGTTGCTATTCTGCTATTGGCTGAAGGAACGCAAAGGTGATCCCACAGCTAAAAATAAACACTAATGAGCGGAATTAAGCTGAGAGAAGAAAATGACAACAGCCAATCAGAGTATGAATATCTGCTGAGGTTTTCACTCACTCAGTGTTTTAAGACTAAATATTTGCACCTTGACATAGTTTTTTAATCTGAAATAGATCTGAAAAATATGCTTTACCTGTTTGTTTTCATATCAATAAATAAATAAATCATTTAAAAACATAGCATTTCAAGGGAAATATGGTATCGTAAGAAGTATCGTTATCTCAATAGCCAGCAACATCAAGCATCGCATAATTTTCCAGTATCGTGCACCCCTAGTCAACATAAGCATCAGATTGACAGGTATAAAATATATATATTTACACAACAGTTCTGTCTGGTTCTCGAATCTGATTGGCTGATAGCCGTGCAATATTCTGTAATAACAGCACTCGTCCAGCCTCCTCACTCACCATTCTGTATTATTCCGATTCTGTATTACTCCGCCCACATAGAGTGACAGCAGATCAATAAACTCACTACAGTTCAAATCATGCAGCTGTTGGACAACAATGCATTTTTGAGGCTTTTTAGGTGAGAATGTAGTTGTTTAGATTGCAACTATGCAGTTTATCTATAAGGATAGTGCCTATTTATAATTTCTGAGATTCAGTGCATCAGCATCCATCAGCCTGTCATACTAAGCAGAGCAAAGACAGTTGACGTTACACCACAAGATGGCAACAGAGACCGCATAATAAGCTCTTAAAGGAGAAAAACTTGCTGAGCAAATCATTGTAAAACAGGTAAGTGACACCCTAAATCGATCTCTCGCTTTTGTATTTTGTAGTGCTGTATTTATACCATAGCAATCTGCTAGTGTTTGCTTTGGCTTTTACGGGGTTAATTATTGTGATCTCCCGATTGCAACAGAGAAATACTGGGAAATCTCTGTAGACGGATGGCATTTCATGTTGTTCAGCCTTATAATCTTAAAATGTGAGCAAAATCACCTGTTTAGTCATGATTTTTAGACATTACGCTAAAGAATCATTCAAATACTAGCTCTAAAGTGACATTTGTGAAGTAGCAATGGTTTCTGATGTTGTAAATGACTGGTGGAAGAAAGTAGTTCCTCTTACAAAAGGGTTTTTGACACTCTCCGTGTTTGATCTTCTTTTTTATATACACATTTATGCTGTCGAACTGTTGTATAAACGTAATATCACGCTCGTAGCAGTGGGACATGGCTGTATATCATCACTGGTGAGAATCTAACGCACACCTCCTATCAGCGCTGATATACTGCCATATTGCACTGCTACGAGTGCTACGATTTTTTTTCCCAGAATGACCACGGAATCTTTCAGAAAAATCAACAACGAAAACACATCATAAAAGTCCGTCAGCAATTTCAATTACCTGTGCATCTGTTGATAGTTATTTTCCAAATAACCTTGAAATTAATTAAGCAGCAAAACAAAACATCGCAATGTCAAATGTTTCCAATATCATGCAGTCATATCATCTACAGTAATATAGAGCTGTATATAAATTGTTACAATCATATTTTTCATTCTCTATTTACTTTACTGTGTTCTTCCTAAATTCCTTATTATTTGTGTTTTTGTCCTGTCACTATCATTGCGGAAGCTTCTGTCATCGAAACAAATCCTGTGCACGTGTAAACAAAGCGTTTTCTCACTGATCCCGTCAAATGTTCGTAACTTAATTAGTGCCAAAATAACTCTTGGTGTAAATGACACCACTTCTAAAGAACTCAGGTAAAGTTGGTTTTATAGTCTCACATTCACTCAGTGATAACTTGTGATGCAGTCTCTATATTGTTGACCATGCTATTTTGAATATTCGGTCTGAAATCTCATGTTTAACTGATTGTAAACAATGTTGTGGTTTGCTAGTCATAGGCTGCTAATATGATTTCACTATTTGGAATTTGCAAAGAATAGGCTACTTCTTTAAAACTATATTATTAAGGAGAAAGTCTGAATGTGCAAATATATAATTAACTTTACCCCAATTTATGAAGAACAGAATCACATGTACAAAAGATCAATTTCCATACGAATTGTTAACATTATTTATAAATACCTTGCTTTATTTCTCCTTTTTAGATTTCATAATAAAGCTCTAATATCTGCACATAAGCACACTCAGAAATCTACATATAAAAGGTATTTGAAATGATTGTTTTTAGTCACATGTAGGGTGCAAATGTGGAGCAAATGCCTCGTCGTGACATTTAAAGTGAAGTTTGACACGGGGTTACCACCAGGCTTTCTCTGGGCCTGCAAAATTATTCCCAACACAACTACTACATTAACAAAAAACTGCTTAGAAAATTCATAACACATCATATAATCTCCTCGTGCTGATTCTATGTTCAACAGCTCGTGAATTTAATAACTGTAACCCTGATCGATAACCTCCCATCCGCAGCTCATTCAATGAAGTCCTATGGAAACGGAGCGCGCCGCAGCACGAACGGGCACGTACACACATACACACGTACCCAGCCAAGCCGCCGAAGAGGAACTTTATGGATTTGGGCGATGTTTTGGGCTTGGCTGTGTCCGCTGCGGCTGCCATAGCTGCGGTGCTGTCCGGGTTTCTGGAGGACACCTTCAATCCTGCCGCTCTGCTGATCTACAGCCGCTGTTGTCGACAGCAAGGTGACTCGCCTGGATTGCGCACGTCAAGCGGTGGCCGCTTGGACCAATCGAGATACGAGTTTACACTCGCGGGGTCGAGCACGTACGTGACGTATCACCTTCGTGTGACATTTCTTAAAGAGACAGAGATGCATTTATCGAGTCAAACAAGTTGTTGCAATTTTTTAGAGATGGATTCTGCCTGCACCTTTTGTGAATTAGAGTAATATAGATCGTTTTAATGTGGTGATGTCATTGGCCCATGAACATTTCCTGCTTGTTATCAAACAAGTTAATAACTGTACCAAGAGGCAATTAAATCACAAGTTAATGTTGGAACAGATATCATAACATTATTTGTTCATAAATGGCTCTTTTTGGCTCTTATATTTAAACTACAAGTTATTTTTGACATACAATAATAATAATAAAACTTTAAAGCAAAGTTTGATTATTAATTTAATGATTATATATGGGGGAGTACCATGTACACAAACAAAAATGTTCCAATGATAAGCCTGACATTTATTTGTTTAAAATTGATCTTAAGCATTATATTAAATATCTTATTAAAAATAAAACGTTATAAGGACTTATGTGATTTTAGAATCATTTTCTTATGCAAATTTCTTGTAATTTATATTTACATATATCCTCTGTAACTTTTTATTTTATTTTTAAAACACTTTTATTTTAAGCTTTTAAAAGTACAACAGAATATACACACTTTGCAGGTAATGATAATATAAATTGCCATGCATGTGGGTTCAGCTGTTGGATATACAAAATGTAGTGTTGCACAGTATGTAGACATCAAAAAGTCCTATAAGCTAGTGAGCCTGTCAGTTTTCATGAGGGGTGCTGAATTTAGATTGAGCACGTTTCAGGTCATCCGAGAAAGGGTTCCCAGGTAGCAAATAATTTTCCATTTGAATTGGACCTGATAAATCTGAGCCTTTCCAAGTGGATAACGGAGGCCATGTCCATTAACCAGGTTCGAAAGGAATTTCAAATTATTATCAGTAAGACCTAACAAAAAATTAAGAGAATCGAAGTCGCATCTTGTATTAAATATAGGACTTAATCTCCTACAAATCTGTACCCAATAGCCTTTGATATATGTAAAGTTCCAAATACAAAATCACCTTCTTCAAAGGATCAACATTTGTGATTGATGTTTATCTTATATTTCACAGCAGACGTGGGCTGAGTTCCATCTTGTGTCAGGCGCCAGCCTTTAAGATTAATGGATTTACCATACAGTCCATGGGATTTACACGATTATGTTTTGTAGCCTAAAATGTCTCCTAACACAAAACCTCAGTGGAGGAATGTTCAGCTTCTGAGCTGTAAACTCTAGCGCCATCTTGGGGCAGTCATCGATACAGCGACTGTGGACCATTGGTGTCACTATTGAATAAGATCAGCGTTTGAACGGAATTAAACGAAATTGCGTAGATAATTGAATCAACATTACTGCAATTGTTTTTACCACTAAAACAATTTGAATGAGACAACTCGTCTCGTACATGCAAATCCGTTGAAAACAACATGGCTACTGAAAACTTTCATGAGCGCCAAAAATATTATGGATCGTTATAAAGACTTGAAGTTTCACACTTTTTAAGGACTATTTTAAGTATTGTAAGGATTTTTTTTTACCATTCAAATATAATGTTTTGTGTTCAATATCCCAGCTAGTTCACTAAAATACATAAATAATAAACAAATACAGGCAAAAAAAAAAAAAAAAAAACACTGTTTGGGATGGACGGATCTGTATAATAATCACTAAAAACTTAATGTACTGTAATGTAGGCCTACATGAAACACACGTAATGAGGTTATTTAGAAAGGCTTTAATATCATTTAATAACGTATAATTTAAAGTTCTATAGTTTATTTGGTGTGGTACCCCTACTGAAAAATCCAGCTTAAACCAGCCTAAGCTGGTTGGTTGGTTTTAGCTGGTTGACCAGGCTGGTTTAAGAGGGGTTTTGGCCATTTCCAGGCTGGTTTCCAGCCATTTCCAGCCTGGTCTTAGCTGGTCAGGTTGGGAGGTGACCAGCTAAAACCAGCTTGACCAGCCCAGGCGGAGAGCCCAACCAAAACCAGCTATGTCCAGCTTAAACCAGGCTGGTCAAGCTGGTTTAGCTGGTCATTTTCCAGCGTGACCAGCTAAGACCAGGCTGGAAATGGCTGGAAACCAGCATGGAAATGGCCAAAACCCCTCTAAAACCAGGCTGGTCGACCAGCTAAAACCAGCCAACTAGCCTAGGCTTGTTTAAGCTGGATTTTTCAGCAGGGGTAGTAGGTCTACAAATGTACAAACAAATAACAAATTAACCAATACTGTGCTAAAGGTTTATACAACTGCAAACTATACCGTAACACCACACAGTAGTAAAACCTAAACTATGATACAGTATTTTTAGTTTATCTCTAACATTTTCTGTAACATTCATTGACAGAGTTGTAAATAGCCTATATAGAGCAGTATGGTTCAAAAACACAACATTCATTCATTTTCTTTTTGGCTAAGCCTAGTCCCTTTATTAATCTGAGGTCGCGACAGTGGAATGAACCGCCAACTCATCCAGCATATGTGTTTTGCTCTGCGGATGTTCTTCCAGCTGCAATATGTCATAATATTAATTGTCACAGTAAAAATTAAAAGGAAAAAAAAATTAATTTCATTTTTAATTTTGCCAGATATTTTGCATATAGTATTTTATAATGTAATTGTTTAGCTGCTTTTCATTTTATTGTTTATATTATAATTGATTTATGTAAAATTGGCAGGAGTTACCTTCCATATTACAACACTTTTTATTAAACAGGAATGTGTTTATCCTTTCTTTTTTGGACATGCACTTTGGCAAAAGCACAGTGACCTCTTAAGAAGATTATTACTATGATTCGTCATTACAGTAGAGTATTTCAAATTAAAGTTGTATAATCTGTAGGCTAAAGCCATGGGCTCCATGAAAAGAAAACATTATAGTAATTAATTCATAATAAAGTGCTAAATAGTGTTTTAGAACCATACTAAAGTATTAACTGTATAATATTGAGTAGTATTTACAAGTCTTTGTTAATGAATGCTACAGCTGACAGTACTGTAACTATAGTGGTCAATTGTATTATATATTATAGTATACTTTAGTTTACTACAGTACACTGGTATTGGCATTGTATATTGGTTAATTTGTTTATATTACTATAGTAGTTGTATTACCATAGGACCATAGAATTCAACAGATTAGTTAAAATGGTTAAATAAATCTATACTATTTACAATAACTTAGAATAAATAACTTTAATCAATGTCTGTGATGCAAGTCTGTATTTTGGGTCTGCAATAATTAAATAAACCCAAAAGACTCTGTCATGACAAATAAACTGTAGCAGGACAATAGGGGGCATCCTAAGATACTGCAGTGAGCTGACATTGTTTCCGAAGCAAGGTCATCCTTTCTGGTGAATACTTCTGTCTCACAGAGGTGTATATTATTTATATAGGTGATTTGCATACATAAGCATATAAACAAATATATGAGGTAACAAAAGAGTGGAGTACACAATGGAAAGTGTATTTAATGTGAAAAAAGTTTGCAAAAAAAAAAAAAAAAAACTCTCTCTTAAGTGTTTTCAATATCCTATTTTTAATATCTTATTTTATTTGTCTTTGCTTTTATGTCAATAATTTTGACTTTAAAATGTTTTTTTTTTTAATAAAAACTGCTTTTATTCTAGTCAAAATAAAATAAATAAGACTTTCTCCAGAAGAAAAAATATTATAGGAAATATATGAAAATTTCCTTGCTTTGTTAAACATAATTTGGGAAATATGTAAAAAAATAAAAAAATCATTAAAAGGGGGCTAATAATTTCAACTGTATGTCTCTCTGGACCAAGTGTTTTAATTAGCATTGAAATCAGGCACTTAAATATAATTTGCAATTATAAAATGTGGAAAAATATTGTTTATCTCACATCTATTGAGATGCCTAATGCGTGACCTTTAGAATTGTAGAGTACAAATATATATGTTTGCAGCCATGTGTGTAACCAATGATGAATTTCACCCACATTACACATTTGCATTAATGTGATGTTCCCATAAGCGTAATACACAGTTTATTCTTTGCGGCATGTTTGTGTGTGTGTGTTTTCTGCTGGTGTCCAGTTCTGGCTCTGCTCCTCTGACAGTATATATTGGTTGGCACTTCTCCTTTGGTGCACCATGAAAACCCATCACAGCTCGTCCTGAAGGCTGCGAATGCCTCCGGCGTCTCCCTGTCACCGCGCATTACGACTCTTTAACTCATTCGAGCGTGTGTCAGTGTGTATGCCTGCGAACTGGTCAGTGGATGCATTTTCAAATGGGTTTAAGTCTCTGATGCATTAGTTTAAATGACCTTCATTTTACCTCTGCATTATTTCCTGTCCTACAGATGCACAATGTCCCTCTCTTTTTTTTTTTAACAGAGAGAGACCCCTTTATGACATCACACACCGGAGATATAAATAGACAAATGATTTCTCAGGGGTCACCGCAGCTTTTAAAGCTGCTCAGCTTTGATCATGTTATTCAGTTTTGCCGCTGACCACTGAATCTGCTTCATTTCACTGAGCTTACTTATGTTTGGCTGGAGAGAAATGACAAATAAAGGGGCTCTATTATGCAAGAATCACTTTTATAAGGGGTTTAAACACAGTTGTTTGGTGACAGTGTGTGGATATAACCATCCTCTAAAGATAACAATTAATTAACTAGATTCTTAAAGTTTGAGGAGAAACTTTGAGGCTGGCTTGTGAACGCCTGATGATAGATTGATAGATAACATAGATTACCATGTTACTAGCATGATTCTAGCATAAATTAGCATGTTAGTACCATGACTCTAGTATGAATTAGCATATTACTAGCATGATTCTAGTGTGAATTAGCACGTTACTAGCATGATTCTAGCATGAATTAGCATGATTCTAGCATAAATTAGCATGTTACTAGCATGATTATAGTATGAATTAGCATGTTACTAGCATGATTCTAGCATGAATTAGCATGTTATTAACATGATTCTAGCATGAATTAGCATGTTACTAGCATGATTCTAGCATGAATTAGCATGTTACTAGCATAATTCTAGCACAAATTAGCATGTTACTAGCATGATTCTAGCATGAATTAGCATGTTATTAGCATGATTCTAACATTAATTCGCATGTTACTAGCTTGATTCTAGCATGAATTAGCATGTTGTTAGCATGATTCTAACATGAATTAGCATGTTACTAGCATGATAGATAGATAGATAGATAGATAGATAGATAGATAGATAGATAGATAGATAGATAGATAGATGCAGTGGAAGTCTATGGGACAGTTTCTAGGGTCCCAAAAGTGGTTGCTAGGGTGTGGCCAGAAAGTCAAAAGCTCATCAGTTATTGGCAGTTAGGTAGTCTGAGTTAAATGAGCCCAGCTAGAAGTCTGTAGGACAGTCTGATGCAGAGTTATGAGGTCACAAAGTTTGGTGCAATGTTAAGTCAATTGGATTTTTCCAACGGTCCCGGGACATTTTTCGGAAAACCGAAAGTCGGATCAGTCCGAAAAGATATAGCAACCCAAGTCAGACCAGTTTGGAGGTCTGGTGTCAGTTTGGTGGTCGTAGCTCGAAAGCTCTAGGAGGAGATAGAGTTTAATTTTTAGTCTCAGAAGAAATATAGGATAACAATAGTCTGGCTTGCTACACAAGCCAGCCTAATAACAATAGTCTGGCTTGCTACACAAGCCAGCCTAATTAACTTTTTTATAATCACACTTGATAAAAACAGTCTGCAGAAACACTCTGATTGACGTTCTCCCTTTGTACGTGTCATCAAAAGGGAAAAGCCCCACCCATTAGTGACAATCTCTCTCTCTCTCATTAGCATAAACTGCTCTGAGTTTTGACCTGCTGAAGATGATGTCTGCAACTAAAAGACATTATAATAGAGTTTTAGGATGCACAACAGAACACCAGTCTCCATAGACTGATGCATTCTGAGTGGAGCTGTAATCGGGCCATAAAAATTCAGCCCGAGCCCGACACGTACATTTTGATTGACAGCTTTTGAAAAGCCTGAACCCGTTTATAGCCCGACGTTATTCATTTGTGCACATGCACACAACTCTTTTGCCTTTTTTTCAAGAATGAGTCGTTTATACATGTTACGTTTCACGTACAGTTGAAGTCAGAATTATTAGCCCCCTTTTGATTTGATTTTATTTTTTTTAAATATTTCCCAAATTATTTTTAACAGAGCAAGGATATTTTCACAGTATGTCTGATAATATTTTTTCTTCTGGAGAAAGTCTGATTTATTTTATTTCGGCTAGAATAAAAGTATTTATTAATTTTTTTAAAACCATTTTTGGGACAAAATTATTAGCAATTTTTTTTTTGGATAGTCTCAGAACAAACCATCGTTGTACAATAACTTGCCTAATTACCCTAACCTGCCTAGTTAGCCTAATTAACCTAGTTAAGCCTTTAAACTTCACTTTAAGCTGTACAGAAGTGTCTTGAAAAATATCAAGTAAAATATTATTTACTGTCATGTCAAAGCCAAAATAAATCAGTTTTTAGAAAGAAGTTTTAAAACTATTATGCTTAGAAATGTGCTGAAACAATCTTCCCTCCATTAAACAGAAATTGGTGAAAAAAAATAAACAGGGGCGCTCATAATTCAGGGGGGCTAATAATTCTGACTTCAACTGTATGTTTTCTGGTGTTTTGTTGTTTGTTTTGCGTTCTCTTCTCTCTTTGTTGTTGTGGATGCTGTCCTGTTTCAGGTGTGCAACCATTGGTCAAGTGAGCTGTCAATCACCATTGTCACTCAATTGGCGCACCAATAAGGACCGGGTCCGCGCAGTATAAAAGCTGTGCGCTTGCGCTTTTCTGGAGGAGCGCTTGGCTCACAGCCATTCTCCTCACTTGTGTCGGCAGGCCTGTTCACTTGTTTGCTTCGCTAGGTTTTGTTTGCAATTGCTGTGTTCAAGTTTTCTCTTTATTAAGTGATTGATTTATTAGATAAACTTGTGCAGCTCAGTTTATTGTCAGGTGAGAATTTGAACGATCTGTATGAGAATTGGATTATATGAGATCTTGTTTTGCTAACGGTGTAAACTGCGGTCACATTAGAGTTTGAGCATGCGATATTCTGTCGTGCGGCGCTACGAAAAGAGGCGGGATTAAACAAGCTTATTAGACATTTTTAAAAGCGAGCGGTTGCTCCATGTTTTCAATTTCTGTCCAGAGAGGTCATGCTTTGATCCTCGATTGGTCTCACGCAGTCAAGTCATGCGATTTCGCAGGTCAGAGTTCACCAAGCTTGAACATTGCACCGCAGCAACCTGCAAAATTTGACGCATGACCCCGCGTTTCCGGTCTGACGCATTCGCGTGCGTATGAATGGAAGTCTATGGGAGGAAAAGCTCAGTGTGACCTCAGCTTAACTTGTGCACTATACGATAATTCTTGTAATGTGAGTAGCTTAGGATAATTTTGTGTTAGTTAGTTAATGGAACCGTTGCCACATGAGTAATTATGTTTGGAAGTCATGAAGTTTAGTTAAGCTACGTGCTGAAGATTACGGTTTTGTTTCTGCATGTTTCTTTGATCAGTCAGTTCAGTGGGTTGGGTTTTAGTTATATCGTTTTGTTTTATTTATTTCTTTGTTTTGGCAACACTCCTGTTTTCTTTCTTTAATTCGATTATTTAAAATTACATTTACATTACATTTCTTATTCATTGTTTGACATTCTCGGTTTATTCATTCATTTTCTTGTCGGCTTAGTCCCTTTATTACTCCGGGGTCGCCACAGTGGAATGAACCGCCGACTTATCCAGCAAGTTTTTACGCAGCGGATGCCCTTCCAGCCGCAACCCATCTCTGGGATACATCCACACACACATTCACACTCACACTCATACACTATGGACAATTTAGCCTACCCAATTCACCTGTACCGCATGTCTTTGGACTGTGGGGGAAACCTAAGCACCCGGAGGAAACCCACGCGAAGGCAGGGAGAACATGCAAACTCCACACAGAAACACCAACTACCTACTGCACCACTGCCTCACCCCATTCTCGGTTTAATAAATACTTACTTTTTGTTTTACTTAACAAGCGGTTCTGTCTTCTCCTTATTCATCCAGCATCAGTAGACTCACTGATTGTTACTGTAATGAAGTTTACGGCATTCTGGCCGCCGGGAAGAAGAAGGCAGAGAACAGACGCAGTTTAACAATATGTATTTATAACATGAACTGCAGCTCCTCACAGAGACTGCCGTCTAAATCAAAACATACGGACGGCAGCTCCTCACAGAGACTGCTGTCAAACTGAAAGCAAAAGTAAAACATTATGTCCAGGCCTGGTCCTCTCTCGGCTTCCTCTGCCATCTTTCCTCCTCTTATAGACCAAAGCTCTCTCCGTGGGATTCGAGGCCGGTGCGCACCACAGGTGCATCCACTTACGCAGCGGCCTCATTCCGTTCCCACGGCTCTCGGCCACGCCCCCTCGCCACAGTTACGTTTCATCCATTTAATTATTTAACAACTTAAACATGTAACAATACGTGTTTTAACATAATTTATTCGTAACAAACATAGGCTAAAGGCCACTTGGAAGTTGGAACAAAGAAATAAAATAAGTCCTCTGTAACATCGTAACATTTTAGCACTCTAAATATTCCTTACGGCGATTAAAAAACTTTAGTAGGCCTAGGGTACTATGATAAAGAAAATATTCTCTTAATGTAGAACTAAACACATTGATATGCGTTGAAATACATGATGAATACTCATGACACATGAAAGGGTAAAGTCTGCAGCTCATAACAAATATGGAAAGTTATTGCGTGTCATATTTAACAAACCGTTTACTGCTAATTTGATGTAATTTTGCTCACATGGATAGTTGAATATTAATCAGATGATGTCATTACGCTGCTGTGCCTTCAGCCAATCATTGCATTGACAATTATGAATTCGAGGATCTATGGATCTGTCCTTCACAACACGAGCAGCGATCTCAGATCAGTTCATCCAGACATTTAAATCTGATTGGTGAACTTGTTTGAAGAACAAAGTTAGCCAGAGATCAGTTATCAAGATTAAAAGATCCAGGATCTGCCAAATCATTTAAGCGAGGTATGAAGAACAGACCCCTGGAGTCAGGGAAATGTATGTTAGTTGCGAACCTCCTGAATATAATCCTTGTATTGGATTGTGGTAATGTAACCCAGAGCATTGTCATCGAATTATTCATTTGTATCTGATAAATTACTAATATTTTTAACATTGAAGAAAACCCTCTCCTGACGTTTCTTATTGAACACGCAAGGAATTGGCATGATATTCCAAGACACTTGACATTTTCAGCTTTTCCCACAGATAACTCCCTGAATCCGCCACTATGCTGACACATGTGTTTGTTGCTCCACCCCCTTTTAAAAAGAGCACCATCTCATTTGAATTTAAAGCAACGATCACCAAAATGGCACACTTTGAATCAAAGCCTAAAAGGTGCAGTTTCAAAGAGGTGCCAAGCGAGCAAGTCAAATACAACAGTGGAAGAAGCTCTGCAGGAGCCAGGCTCAGTCAGTCTTCCATTGGCCAGTGTATGAATCAACATCCATTCACTGCTAGATTGACAGAGCGGCTGATACTACATGCTGGATTGAGCAAACTGCTGAACCCACTTCTCAATTCCTGTTCCTGCTTTCAAGTGTGGCAGAGAAGAGCTCTATAGATAGATATATTTCTGCGTTTTTTTAAGATATGTGAAGGCAATGCAGCATTTTGCAGATATAAAACACCTTGAGAAAGTGTTTGTTTCAATACACAGTGCTTTGGAATAATTCATTATTACTGCAAAGTCAATTGTGAATGCTAGCATATAATTGTCTGTATATTAGTACTGTATGTATCAGCTTGTGTTAACTACACTGTTCATCATAAAACAACTTGGGAACACTTTAGTTAAGGTTACAATCCATACTATTATTATTAGCCTATTATTAAGATATTAACTGGTCATTAGTACTTACATGATGAACGAGCGGGGAGGAGAACAAAACCAAAAACCACCCAGCTATACAGAGTCTAGACAGCCTATAACAAGCTGTCTGTATAAACACACACACATGAGCACCAAGCAAGTGACACACACACAGACAGCATCACACTCTCTCTCATTCACACACACACAGACACACGCACGCACGCACGCACACACTAATACATAGACAGCAACAAACAAGCTAAATTAACACACACACATTAGCGTGCTCGCTCGCTAGGGAATGTATGTCTATATTGTTAGACCGCCCACTCCCCGATTACACCAGTTACTGACCGCTCCCATGCTTTATTTGGAAATTTATTCCTGCGCCGCAAGAAATCTGGTCGGGTCCCGCGGCTTCCGCGGTACAGCCAAGGGAATGCAGACCTCTAGTCTGAACCCCTCTCACAAAAGTCAATTTCGGGCTTTTAAACGACTGCCAACGAAAATCAATCGTGTGCAATCACACAGTGATGCATTAGCATGTGTTTAACTGCTATTTTTCTGCTGCAAAATGAGATGCTGACAGACTGTTAAATCCCCTTCAATAGAGAAAGTAGTTTTGGCCTGTGGATTATTACGGCATTTAGCACCAGCAGCTAACAGGATGGTGCTATAGCCAGCTGAACCTTTGCCCCTTGTTTTGCACATGGATTTATGTAATTTCCATGGCATGAGCTTTGGGAATGCTGCAGTGACACTGACTTTGCCTCCACATATAGCATTGTGGATTTCTGGGGTTTACATGTCCCTTCTCATTTAACACCTCAAAACTAGATAATTTAAGGCTTTTCACTGTGTTCCTGTACAAAGGAAATTGCAGAAGGAACCAAATGTATTCACTCTGTACTCTGTCCAAGTAGCCACATGAACCTGCTGTGTTTCTTTTTGCTTTGCATTTAAAATACACTGTTAATCATTTTCTATGGAATCTGCAGTAACTTACTGTAACTCAATTACAGCAAATATACTGTATTTACATTTACAGCACCATTTATCCTGCTGTATATTTACAGTATTGTATATCTTTACTGCACAATATGCAGTAATTTTCACAATGAAGCTTTAAAATACAGTAACATACTGCATAAGGGCTCTACAGTAAAATGCAGTTCATATTACAGCTAAATACACTGTAAATGACAAAAATCGTTCATTTATACATTCATTTTTCTTTTATTTATCAGGGGTCGCCACAGTGGAATGAACCGCCAACTAATCCAGCATATGTTTTACCAACATAATCTCACGGCAATTCGTAACTCTTTGATTTAGTGGCTAATTCGTACAATCTAACCCGTACAATTTAGTACGATTTGCTCATCCCCCAATGATGGTTGGGTTTAGGGGTGGGGTTAGGTGCCACGCCTCTTTTTTTTAAATCGTACAATTTCGTGCGACTGAACTCTTGTACGAATTAGCCACTAAACTGACAAAACGTAAAATATTTAAGTTTTCTTGAGAGGTCAAGCTGGTCTTACACAGAGGATGTCCTTCCAGCTGTAACCCTGTACTAGGAGACACCCATACACTCTTTCATACACACACACACAGACACACACACACACACACACGCCCTAAGCATTTCATTGGCTGTGTCCTGAATGCAGTGTTGCTGAATGAAGGCATGAAGAGCGAGTGATGGACTGAATGAGATCTGGATGAGGCGGAACAGCTGTGCGGCAGTCAGTCTCTTAATCCCTGATAATCTGAGTCTCACACAGCGGAGAATCAAGGGCAGCTCAGCGCTCGCTCTCATGTCCTCTGTGCAGGCCTGTGGCATCACTGCTCTGATTAACCATGCTTTTATTATAGTAAAAGTGTAGCAGCCATTGTGGTTACGATGGTTCAACTATGACAATCATGTTTTAAAAAAAATGCATTTACAAATTAATTCTTGGTTTTATATCGCACATTTTTAAAATTGATTATTTGATTTAAAGGGAGTAAACCCGATGTTTTTAAAGTGATTAGTCGACTTTACTTAAAAACACGAGTAAACCTGTTGTTTGTTATTCAATTAGTTGACTTAACCTAAAATAAGTGCTTAAACCTGCTGCTTTTAAATCGATAAGTTAACCTGACTTAAAATAAGTGAGTAAACCTGTTACTTTTAAAGCGATTAGTTGGCCTGACTTAAAATAAGTGAGTAAACCTGATGCTTTTAAAGCCATTAGTCGACTTTACTTAAAATAAGTGAGTAAACCTGTTACTTTTAAATCGATTAGTTGGCCTGACTTAAAATAAGTGAGTAAACCTGTTGCTTTTAAAGTGATTATTTGACTTTACTTAAAATAAGTGAGTAAACCTGTGGCTTTTAAAGTGATTATTTGACTTTACTTAAAATAAGTGAGTAAACCTGTGGCTTTTAAAGTGATTATTTGACTTTACTTAAAATGAATGAGTAAACCTGCTGCTTTTAAAGCGATTAGTCGACTTTACTTAAAATAAATGAGTAAACCTGCTGCTTTTAAAGCGATTAGTCGACTTTACTTAAAATAAGTGAGTAAACCTGCTGCTTTAAAATCGATTAGTGGACTTTTACTTAAAATAAGTGAGTAAACCTGCTGCTTTAAAATCGATTAGTGGACTTTTACTTAAAATAAGTGAGTAAACCTGCTGCTTTAAAATCGATTAGTGGACTTTTACTTAAAATAAGTGAGTAAACCTGCTGCTTTAAAATCGATTAGTGGACTTTTACTTAAAATAAGTGAGTAAACCTGCTGCTTTTAAAGTGATTATTTGACTTTACTTAAAATAAGTGAGTAAACCTGTGGCTTTTAAAGTGATTATTTGACTTTACTTAAAATAAGTGAGTAAACCTGTGGCTTTTAAAGTGATTATTTGACTTTACTTAAAATGAATGAGTAAACCTGCTGCTTTTAAAGCGATTAGTCGACTTTACTTAAAATAAATGAGTAAACCTGCTGCTTTTAAAGCGATTAGTCGACTTTACTTAAAATAAGTGAGTAAACCTGCTGCTTTAAAATCGATTAGTGGACTTTTACTTAAAATAAGTGAGTAAACCTGCTGCTTTAAAATCGATTAGTGGACTTTTACTTAAAATAAGTGAGTAAACCTGCTGCTTTAAAATCGATTAGTGGACTTTTACTTAAAATAAGTGAGTAAACCTGCTGCTTTAAAATCGATTAGTGGACTTTTACTTAAAATAAGTGAGTAAACCTGCTGCTTTAAAATCGATTAGTGGACTTTTACTTAAAATAAGTGAGTAAACCTGCTGCTTTTAAAGCGATTAGTCGACTTTACTTAAAATAAGTGAGTAAACCTGCTGCTTTTAAAGCGATTAGTCGACTTTACTTAAAAAAAGTAAGTAAACCTGTTACTTTTAAAGTGATTAGTTGACTTTACTTAAAAACTTAGCCTACCCAATTCACCTGTACCGTGTCTTTGGATTGTGGGGGAAACCGGAGCACCCGGAGGAAACCCAAGGGAACACAGGGAGAACATGCAAACTCCACACAGAAACGGCAAGTAAGCCGAGGCTCGAACCAGCGACCCAGTGACCTTCTTGTTGTGAGGTGACAGCACTACTGCCCCACTGCTACGCCCAATATTGCAAATAATAATGATAAATTATACGCTAATTATTTTGCCTTTAGCTGTGTGTACTCTATTTAAAGCGATGCAAAAGTTTACTTATTTTTTGCATCATTATTTTAGCAGATTTATGTTCAAAATAAGCAAAATAAAAGTAGATTTTTATAAACGCGTCTCCTGTGCATGCTGGAAGTGCTGTGATAGATGAATAGCGCGCTGTTATGAATGCAGTGCTTAAAGCTGCTGAGAGCAACAGATTAATGACTGTGAAGCTGCGCCATCTCCTCCCAATCCCTCCTGCACCCTCTGACACAAATGGGACAGAGAGCAATACATCTGTGTGTGTGTGTGCGTGTGAGAGAGAGAGTTCAGTGCTCAGCGAGTCTGTTTAAAACAGGAAATGCAGTGCTATAGAAGGTGACTTTCCTAACTACTCACTAATACACCGTTAAATATAAATTAATCTGTCAAAAAAAAAAGATAATGTACTGGCAGAAAATTACCAGAAGGCTACATTTTTTTGTTTAAAATTATTTTTAATTAATAAATGATGAGCTCAGATGCAAAAAACCCTCTAAATTGCCATTAAAAATGAGCATTTTTCACAGCCTCCTTTGTTTATGTTGAATTATTTTACATTAAAGACCATAAAAAAGGACATATTCTTTGCCATGAAGTGACATTACTAAACCTTTACAAAGGAGTCTAACAGAAATGCTTATTTTAGAAGAAAATTTCAGACAGCATTTAGAGGTTTTTGCAATCCAGGCTCATTGTGGAAACGTAGCCCCGCATACGTTTCTGGAGACCGCAAAATATGTCCCGGGAGGTATGTATTTGTCCAGTTTTTGTTTTCGCAAATCGGTGAGAGGCCCCTGTGCGTGCTTTTTTGCATCTGAAACGCCTCTCGCTTGTGCACGACGTTCGTGCCTGCGCTGTTTTCGCGTAAAAAGCCGTCGGAGGCCACTGTCCAGCGACCGTCTGTCCGTCTGACTGACTGAATGACTGAACGATTGACTGGGCGGCCGGCCAATCGGCTGACCGAGCCACCCTCCTCCTCCTTCTTCCCTAAACCCAAGCGACGATTTACTAAAGCCGTCCAGAAAAAGAAAAGCCCTCGTCCAATTTCGACAGCGTCTTTGGATTTCACAGCATTCTCGCCCTGTTACGAACTTGTTCGCTTTATTTTTTGGATTCTGTTTTTTGTCTCTTGATTTCTGTATCCGCTCTTCCCCGGACTCGAACCAGGTTGTCGCCGCGGCCGGCTCCTTCTCCTCCAGGCCTTCGCTTCGCTGATGTAACACAACGAGCTAACCGGACAAACTGGTTGCAGCGGGAAAGCCCTCCACACTGAGGAGGTGAGCCGTCAACCAGCGAGCGTGAAGAGGAGTGGCGTCACGCCACCACAAAAAACGAAATGCAGCCATACGTACCTCCGGCCACGTAAATTGCGGTCTCCAGAAACGTCCGCGGGGCTACGTTTTCAGAATGAGCCTGGGTTGGGTTTTTGCATCTAAACTCTTCAAATGGTCTTAATTAATGGATGTGTTTTAGGGGGTCTCAGCTTTTTATTGTGATAGGATAGTGGAGGAAAGACATGTAAGCATTGGGAGAATAGGCATAGAACCTCGAGCCGGGAATCAAACTCAGGTCATCCTGAGCGCCATGGTGCAACATTTCTTAATCACACATCCGTGCACACTTATTCAAACACACACATTACAGTCAATTTTTGCTTACCCAGTTCATACCGCTTGTCTTCAGACTTGTGGGGGAAACCGGAGCACCACGCCAACACGGGGAGAACATGCAAATGCCAACTGACCCGGCGAAGGCTATAATATTAAAAGAATAAAATGAATATATAAACTGCTGAGGTAAATATCATTTGCATGATCAATATCATCGAACACTATAAGTATATAAAACAACTCTAGATTTCCCCCCCTTCTTCCCTATGGAAATGCACATCTGTACAAAAGGACTGCACATACTAATCACAATCATCTTTTTTCATGTCGTTTCTTCTATAGCGCTTTCTTATTATAGCCCTTGGAGAGATGTCTGTTTGAAGTTTTTATTATGATCACATCAATGCACTATTATAAGATCTTTGTGGTTATTTTTGGGTTCGAGATCTTTGTTTTTATGTGTTTTTTTAGCTTCTCTTCTTTTGCATCAAGCGTTTTTGAGCTGTTGGATGAGGGTGGAGCGACCTGGTCACTTTTTATCCCAGGGTTTATGCCAATCAGGTCCAATCCAAGCTGCTTGTGCATTATTCTGTGTGTGTGTGTGTGTGTTTTAAATCTAAACCACATCATTGTAAATCCCCTGTCATCTCTCATTCCAAAGAGCGAAAGACACCGGGAGAAAGAGAGGAAACGAGCAAACAGATAAAAGTAAGAAATCGATGAAAATTTTCTTAGTTTTGTGCATTTTATCATTGAAAAATGGATGCATTACGAAAAGAAATGCTAATTTGATACACTACATTTAAAATAAGCGTTTTAATGAGTTTTTGTTGGGATAACTTAGTTGTTTTATGTTCAATCCACTTAAATTTGTACAAACGGTAACACTTTACAATAAGGTTCATTAGTTAATGCATTTACTAACATGAACTAATCATGAACAACACATGTACAGCATTTATTAATCATAATTGACCATTTACTAATGCAATATTAACATCCAAGTCCATGCTTGTTTACATTAGTTAATGCACCATGAGTTAACAATGAACTAACAATGAACTACTGTATTTTCATTAACTAACGTTAACTAACATGAACAAATACAGTAGTAAATTTATTGTTCATTGTTTGTTCATGTTAGTGAATGCATTAATTAACATTAACTAATGAACCTTATTGTAAAGTGTGACCGTAAAAACTAATATGCTAACTGAAATTGTGAAGGAATCAAAATGCTTTCATTTAAAGATTTAAAGAAATCGTATAATTTGCTACTTAGAAATAGTTTAACAAAAGCATATTTTTATAAAACTTTTAGCTATATTGGTCAGAGTTTACAGTAAGGTTTCATTAGCTAATGCATTTACTAACATGAACTAAGAATAAACCTGTACAGCATTTATTAATCATAATTCAACATTTACTAATTATTGCTTTATTAAAATACAAATTCATGCTTGTTAACATTAGTTAATGCGCTGAGAATTAAACAATGAGCAACTGTATTTTCATTACCAAACGTTAACAAAGATGAATAAATACTGTAATAAATGTGTCGTTCTTTGCTTGTTATTAATACAACCCTACTGTAAAGAGAGTTAACACTATATATTTACTACAAAATAAAAAAAAACTTCAAACTACTTTTATAAAATGAGCCGATTCAACACAATTCTTGAGTTTTTTGGGGGCAATTGAATTGTTTTATGTTTAATCTTAAATTTATAAAAACTTATAGACTTAATTCCTTCATGTTGTCCCAACACAAATCGATTGTGTGGAACCCAGCATTTTTAACACTGGAGGAATCAAAATGCATCGGTTTAAAGAAATCTTATCATTTGCTATTTATTAATGGTGCATATTAGGAAATTTTAATAGTTAATCATTTATTATTAATAATAATAATAATAATATAAAAGTATTAATTTTTAGCTATATTGGTCAGAGTTTACAATAAGGTTTCATTAGCTAATGCATTTACTAACATGAACTAAGAATAAACCTGTACAGCATATATTAATCATAGTTCAGCATTTACTAATTATTGCATTATTGAAATACAAATTCATGTTTATTAATATTAGTTAATGTACTGAGTTAAACAATGAGCAACTGTATTTTCATTACCTAACATTGACAAAGATGAATAAATACTGTAATAAATGTGCCGTTCTTTGTTTATTATTAATACAACCCCACTGTAAAGAGAAACAAAATGAAAATGAAAACTAAAATTTTTTTTGCTGCTTGAAACTTCAATTTACTTATATAAAATGAGCTGAATCAACACAATTCTTGAGTTTTTCGGGGGCAACTTAACTGTTTTATGTTCAATCCACTTAAATTTATAAAAACGAATAGGCTAACTTAATTCCTTCATGTTGTCCCAACACAAATCGATTGTGTGGAACCCAGCATTTTTAACACTGGAGGAATCAAAATGCATCGGTTTAAAGAAATCTTATCATTTGCTATTTAGTGACGATGCATATTTAAAAATTTTAATAGTTAATCTTTTATGAAAAATAAAAATAATATAAACGTAATCATTTTTAGCTATATTGGTCAGAGTTTACAGTAAGGTTTCATTAGCTAATGCATTTACTAACATGAACTAAGAATAAACTTGTACAGCATTTATTAATCATAATTCAACATTTACAATGCTTTATTAAAATACAAATTCATGCTTGTAAACATTAGTTAATGTACTGGGTAATAAACAATGAGCAACTGTATTTTCATTACTGACAAAGATGAATAAATACTGTAATAAATGTGTCGTTCTTTCGTTTGTTATTAATACAACCCTACTGTAAAGAGAGTTAACACTATATATTTACTACAAATTGAAAACAAATTTTTTTTTGCTGCTTGAAACTTCAATTTACTTATATAAAATGAGCTGAATCAACACAATTCTTGAGTTTTTCGGGGGCAACTTAACTGTTTTATGTTCAATCCACTTACATTTATAAAAACTAATAGCCTAACCTAATTCCTTCATGTTGTCCCAACTCAAATCGATTGTGTGGAACCCAGCATTTTTAACACTGGAGGAATCAAAATGCATCGGTTTAAAGAAATCTTATCATTTGCTATTTTGTGACGATGCATATTTTAAAATTTTAATAGTTAATAATTTAAAATTAATAATAAAGTAATAATAATAATATTAATAATAAAATGAATAATTATTTTAGATATATTGGTCAGAGTTTATGATGTTTCATTAGTTAATGTATTTACTAACACAAACTAAGAATAAACTTGTACAGCATTTATTAATGCTTTATTAAAATACAAATGCTTGTTACCATTAGTTAATGCACTGTGAGTTAACAAAGTTTTTTTTATTAGTAAACGTTAACAAAGATAAATAAATACAGTAATAAATGTGTCGTTCTTTGCTTGTTATTAATAGAACCCTACTGTAAAGAGAGCTATCGCTATATATTTACTACAAAATGAAAACTAAACACTTTTTGCTGCTTGAAACTTCATACTCCATTCAAATGAGCCGATTCAACACAATTCTTGAGTTTTTTGGGGACAACTTAATTCCTTTATGTTCAATCTACTTAAATTTGTAAAAACAATTACCTTGCTTCATCAATTTGAGTTGGGACAACATGAAGGAATCGTGAGGAACCCAGCATTTTTACAGTGTAAAATAGGATACGACAACACATGTTTTTAGGTTACTTTAACTTATTTTAATAAGTTTAACTTAGTATTTTAGTCAGTTTTACTAATGCAAGTTGAGATGACTAGAACATTTCATTTGATTCAACTAAACAATTTAAAGCAGTACGTTTTTTAATAGATACATCGTTTGTTATAATACAAAAAGATGCTGTTTTAAAAGTAAACGTGTGTGTGTGTGTGTGTGTGTGTGTGTGTGTGCGTGTGTGTGTAGTTTTGACAGTGATACAGTCAGATGTTTTGGCAGCATTTTCACTTTGTAAAAGAACAAACAGCCACGATGCTTCATTTTTTTCCTCTTTTCATCTGTTAGAGATAAATATATCTCCAAATGATACTTTATCCCAGTATGCTGACACTTTATTTATTTTTTTCAACTTCCCTTTAGTCTTTTATCACGTCAAGTCCAGCCGTCTGGAGTGTGTTTAAATACTCAGAGCTCAAAGTGAAGACGGACACACACTAAACTCTTCAATAATGGCCATGTTTGGAGGAGGTCGTGGGGCGAAAGGGGGAAAGTTCTCGGTGGAGGATCTGTACGGGATCAGCAAGAAGCCCAAACCCTCTTCAGCGGCAGCAATCAGCGCTGGGGCAAAAATAAATGCGCAGAACCGAGCGAAGGGGCAGAAAGGAGAGACGGACGCTCTGGCGTCGCAGATTCTGGAAGCGGCACACAGACTGGTGGAGCGCCGGCGTCTGGAGCTTTACCTCAGAGAGTGTGGCCTCAGCATCAATGACTGCCAGTCTGAGAGACACGCCATGCTGTACCGGTGAGTGTGTGTGTGTGTGTGGACGCCTTCTGGGAAATCTGCTCTCAGTGGTGTCAAAATGTCAGAGCCGATAAAGTCAGTGTGAAAGGATGATAAATGAAGGTGCAGGAAAATGGAAGTAGCAGAAGCAGGACCGAAGCTCAGATTGAAATATTAGACACACTCACTCAAAAAATGATTGTTCAAGCTACTTATAGTTGAAACCAGAAGTTTGCATACACTCTATAAGAAGGCACATATCCATTTTTTAAAAAGTCAGATGTTAATGTGACTAAACTTGCTCTCGTTTAGGTAAATTAGGATTATCACATTTGTTTCTGTTCTGCTTAATAGCTGTTTTCTGTTTTAACTTTTCTTGAAAGTCAAGTTTACCTACAATAAAATTATTCTGCCCCTGAAAAAGCTCAGATGATGCTGTTAAGGTTTTGGAAGTTTCTGATTGGCTAATTGACAACATTTGAGTTAATTGGAGGCACAACTGTAGAATAGTATTGAAGGAAAACCTCAAACACACTGCTTCCTTGTGTGACAACATGGGAAAATCAACAAGCCAGAATCAACAACAAAGCCAGATTACAATTGGCTAAATTACACTGGGTAAAATAATAATTGTTGGAGACATGTCCTGTGGTCTGATGGAGCTAAGATTGAACTGTTTGGCCATAATGACCAGTGTTACATTTGGAGGAAAAGGGGAAAGCTTACAAGCCTAGAAACACCACCCCAACTGTGAAGTATGGGGGCGGCAGCATCATGTTGTGGGGCTGTTTTGCTCCAGGAGGGACTGGTCCACTTCACAGCATAGATGGCATCATGAAGAAAGAACATTATGTAGAAATACTGAAGCAACATCTCAAGACATCAGTCAGGAAATTAAAACTTGGCCACAAATGGCTCTTCCAAACAGACCATGACCCAGAACATACTGCCAAATTAGTTCAAATGTGCTTTAAGGACCACAGAGTGAATGTTTTGGAGTGGCCATCACAAAGCCCTGATCTCAATCCTATAGAAAATTTGTGGGCAGAGTTGAAAAAGCTTGTGCAAGCAAGACAACAAATCTGACTCAGTTACACCAATTCTGCCAGGAGGAATGGGCCAAAATTCCTGCAAACTATTGTGAGAAGCTTGTGGAAGGATACCCAAAACATTTGACCAAAGTTATACAGTTAAAAAGCAAAGCTAAAAATAAAACAAGGAAATGTAGTAAACTTTTGACTGTCTAGAAATTAATAAAAAATTCTCAAAAAAAATTCTCTCTTTATTCTTCATTGTGGCACTTAGCAAATGTAAGTGATTTGGGTAATCCTAACGGACCTAAAATATTAAACTTTTTAAAAAAAATGTTTTGTGTCTTTTTTTAGAGTGTATGTAAACTTCTGGTTTCAACTGTATTTAAAATGAGCTGAATCAACACAATTCTTGAGTTTTTTTTTTTGCGACAACTTAATCGTTTTATGTTCAATTCACTTAACTTTGTAAAAAAAACTAAACAATCTAGTCAACTTAATTAATTTGTGTTAGGAGAACATGAAGGAATTGTGTGGAACGCATCATTTTTTACAGTGCTAAAACATTATAAATTGGATTTACTCATTTTTTTAAGGTAAGTTGTTGCAAACAATTAATACGGGCTGAATTTAAACAAATAAATTACATTTAGCAATGTTCAACTTTGTTTGTTTAAACTCACCTCAAATATAATGTTCGCAGCCACTTATACCTTTAAATTATTTTGTAAACTCAAGGCATCATTGTTTTTAGTGTTTGTTCAGAGTTTGCTTGAAAGGGTATGTAGTGTTGAAAGGGCGCCTGTGATGAAAATCATCTTTTGTAAGCTGTTTGGACAGAACTATGTGTGTGTATAGTGTGTCCACAGTCATACTGGGGTAATATAAACACAGAAAGTAGCATTTTTTAAATGTCCTGACGTTTAATTCCAAATCCCTCCCATTTTGAGGCCCACCACAGCGTAATGTAGAAGTTCCCCTATACCACCGAATTGACTGACAGCTGCGTATTAACATCCGTAGTAACGTGTATAAACAAATCAACAAGACAGGATGTGTACAAGGCAACCAGGATTAAAAGATCTGTTCAGCGCTCTGTGATCATCAGTCATCATCAAATGTGATCACGGATGAGTTTCACAAGATTAAAACGTTTCTAAAACAGTGCATGTTTATAATGGATCACAGCGATTTTACCGTCTTCATCAGCACAGCTGCGTGTCAGTCCAACTATAAATGAAGACGCTTCAATCCCGGTTTGTGGACGTTAAATCAGATTTATTTTGTACAGTAACAGAACTGATATCCATAGAGCAGTGGATATTAACGTGTTTCCTGTCATAGTGGCGTGCAAAAACTGTGCAAAATTAAACATGCGCTGAGTGTGTGTGTGTCTGTGTGTGTGCATGAACTTTGTAACAACATTGTGTGTGACTCATCGCAGAAAGGCTTGAATTAACTCCACAACAAATACATCAAATAATAATTTTTAAGTGAAGGGCAAAGAATATACTCTTTTAAAGGTCTTTAAAATGAAATAACTCAACATAATTATAGGAGTCTGAGAAAAACAATAATTTTCGATGGAAATTTCAGACGGCACTTAAAGGTTTTTGTATCTGAACTCTTCATATTTATATATAAATAATTGTTATTGACATCTAACATTGGAGTAAAACACATTCAAATTGATTACAGAACATTATAATTGATTGTTGATGTTTTTTTACGCCAATTTTAAACGCTAGTTTTTACGCCAATTTTTTACACACATTATGGGGAAACAAAATCCAGTGTAAATTTGTTCATTGAAATTGAAGCTTTCGGATGATTAAAATGCTCTTATATAATATTGTCATTAATTTGGTGGTCAAAAAGGCATCAATATGTGAATGTCAACTGGACATCAAGGTTACGACATCAAATTGATGTAATTTTAACATCAAATAGTCAACTGAACCATATTTAAAAAATGATAGCATTTTTTACGTTTTTTTTCTTACATCAATATTAGATGTCAAACTGATGTAATTTTAACATCAAAGTAGTCAACCGAATCAAACTAATTAGGATTTTTGCATGTTTTTTTTTTTTTTTACATCAATGTTAGAGGTCAGTTTGATGTCATTTTAACATCAAAATAGTCAACTGACATCAAATCGATTAGAATTTTTGACATGTTTTTTTTTCTTACATCAATCTAACATTGATGCAAGAAAATAAAACATGTTAAAAATTACATCAAATTGATGTAATTTTTACATTATAGTAGTCAACTGACATTAAATTGATTAGTATTATGACATGTTTTTTTTTTCTTACATCAATGTTAGACGTCAATTTGATGTAATTTTAACATAAAAGTAGTCAACTGACTTCAAATAGATTAGCATTTTGACATGTTTTTTTTCTTACATCAATGTTAGAGGTCAGTTTGATGTAACTTTAGCATCAAAATAGTCAACTGACAATAAATCAATTAGCATTTTTGACATGTTTTTTTCTTACATCAATGTTAAACATCAATTTGATGCTACTTTTACATTAGTCAACTGACATCAAATTGATTAGTATTTTGACATGTTTTTTTCTTACATCAATGAGGTCAGTTTGATGTAATTATATAAACATCAAAATAGTCAACTGACAATAAATCGATTAGCATTTTTGACATGTTTTTTTTCTTACATCAATGTTAAACACCAATTTGATGCAACTTTTACATTAAAGTAGTCAACTGACATCAAATCGATTAGTATTATGACATGTTTTTTTTTTCTTGCATCAATGTTAGAGGTCAGTTTGATGTAATTTTAACATCAAAATAGTCAACTGATATAAAAAAGATTAGCATTTTGACATGTTTTTTTCCTACATCAGTGTTAGAGGTCAGTTTGAAGTCATCTTTACATTACAGAAGTCAACTAACATCAAATCGATTAGTATTTTGACATGTTTTTTTGCAGTTTTTTATGTCATTTTGACATCAGGGTGCCCTCTGGGTAATAAATATGAATATTAGCACACATACAGCATGCTGCACCCTTGTCTGAAGTTTATAATACTTTCAGACTTGATCCTGCTATAATTGCACCACAAATCCCATCAGGCTGTTCTGCGTCCCCAGGTGATTGGTTCTGTGCAGGTTGCCATGGGAACTGCCGGCTGTGCAGGAGGTTTGCTGGTTTGAGGCACAGGGGCTTCAGTGTCCTCACACAGCCTAACAAATATGGTCATATCTAGTGTCAGGAGGTGAATTTTGACATCTCACTTCACAATACATCACACAAAACATCATATATAGATGCAAATGATTGTAAAGTAACGATTAACAGGCTGACTACTCCCTTTTTTTTGAGCATCCAGATTATCTCTAATTCCTGAAACTGTGTGTTTTTAGCTGTAGATTACAGCACACATTAGTTCTGGGAAGATGAAGATGGCGCACATGCAGGAAGCACAGGCTTATGTTCAGCGGCTTAAAGAGAAAAAATGACGAGAGAGGGCAATGATTAGCACGGGAAAATGAGTGACAGGGAGGAAAAAAATAATAAAAGGCACACAGAGGGAGAACAAAATGCTTGTCTGAGAGCATATACTGCTGGCTGAAGTGTGTATCTGCGTACGCTTTTATGTTTTTTGCGCATATTGTGTTTTCTCCAGATGGAAGCACTTAAAAGCGCCGTCTCTCCAGGGGGGACAGCGATCTGTTTCCAGGTTTCGTCTTTTGAAAAGCGGATTCGTACTTCCATGAATAATTGACATGCAGTTCTCATTGCTGTCCACTGGAGGCCATGCAACAGATTTATTACAGGGAAAAAGCATAATGTGAGTTAAACTTGCTCTGTACAGAAATCCCTTCATTTGCTATTCCCTACATTAGTCCACCGATATAGCAGTGCACTTAAATGAGTGAGTGCACTGAAGGGATGCTGTTTTATTTGAGTTTTGCTGGTTGATAATCTTCTTGGACGGATTTGTTTTTACACTTCTTATTATTAATCTTAATTTTATTAATTAAATTCTTAATATTTATTTTTATTTCACAAGTGATGCATAACAGCAAGAAAAAAATCGCAATATTTCCTATAATATTTTTTTTTCTGGAGAAAGTCTTATTTTTTTTAAAGTTTGGCTGGAATAAAAGTAATTAAATTTTTTTAAAGGACAGTATTATTAGCCAACACAGGCTCATTCTGAAAATGTACCCCTATATACGTTTTTGGAGATCGCGAATTATGTAGCCATAATTAGTAGGACGTATGGCTGCATTTCGTGTCACGGTTTGTGTAGAGCAGTGTCTTTAACCTTTTTATTACCTGTCATCGTTTGTCAATTTTACAATGGACCGGTGTGGGCCAGGGAGGGGGGAATCACGTGAACACCGCTGCTGCGCTCGTGCATCCAGGTTAATCATGAACAACTCCGTGCGCATGCGCTAGTTGCACTATCGCGGAATGATTATGTTTCAATCAAGGTTTATATGCATCAAATACATAACATCTGTGCCAAACATTTAAACTGACGAACATTTTAACAATAATACAACTGCATAGCCAAATTAAATGTTTGCATTGGCATGTTACAGCCCTAATGAGTTTGATTATGTGAAACTCCATATAGATACATATTGCAATGATTCCGGGTACTTACTTAGCGATGCACGCACACATATATGCACAATCCTTAAATGCTCTGCTGATTTGGACTCTATAATACCTGTTTAATAGCTTTAAACTTTCAACAACCACCACTGAGCTATATTCTAGCGATCGTTCTGCCTGCTCTGTGGTGGATTTTGGCATATTCCATTTCACGCGAGATGGCGGGGGTGAGTGGAAGAAACCAAGTCGCGGGGGGAATATTTTCTTCAGAAAAAATTTATGATTTCTTATGTGGCCCGGTACAAACTGTTCCACGGACCGTTACCGGTCCGCGGCCTGGTGGTTGGGGACCACTGGTGTAGAAAAAAGGAGTGAGGACTCACACTGTAAAAAATGGCCGTGATTTCAACAGTAAAAAACTGTAAAAATGCTACATTACAAATCCGTAACCTGGTTTACGGTGTGTTTCCTTAATATATACAGCAAATAACCGTAAATTTACTTTCCCAGAATTCCCTGCGTGGCACATAACTTTTTATGCATTTTGTTGACATTAATACGGATCTTTTTAGTTGTTTCCCCATCAGTTTTGTTCATTAGAGATTTATGTTACATCTAATTTTGATAAACAATGTTTATTTCATGACTTTAATTTAATTATGCGTGTTACCATACTGGTGTTCAGTAGCTGTGTGAATGACACTGAGGAAAAGTTGATTGTGATGAGCATTGGCTCATTATGTAACTTCCTCATCACCACCTGCATGTGGGTGTGCAAATGTGTCTAACTGTGTAACAAAAGATGTGTAGATGTTGGTCATTCAAAATACAAACATATAACCTCTATAAATTAATAAAATACAGTAATTTATCTTAAAAAGGAGAAATTACTTTTACGGTTTCTACCGTGTTTTTAACGGTAAAGTACTGGCAACCACAGCTGGCGTTTTTTACTGTAAATTTTAAGGATTTATTTTTTACAGTGCAGGTGCAGAAAATAATATGGGTTTTATTGATAATAAAATACAAATAAAACAAAAAGGCAAAACAAACTACCCCAAGGGGGAAAACATTACTATAACACAAACAAACTTGGCTGGGCTGGCGAGACAAGACTGGAGCAGGAACACAGGGGGACGACGAACTGGCACAGGACAGCGGACATGAGGAGAATATAAGCAGAAGTAAATTAACACACAAACAGATGAACATAATTAACTAATAATGGGTTAACAAGGAGGATGGGACTAGACAATAGACGGGAGAGCACATGACACAGAGACAACACAAGCATTTGTTTTACTCTGTGAAATTGGAGCGAGACAGAAAGTGGAGCTTTTTGTCCTCTGGCAAATCCCTTCTCGCTATCGGTCAAGACCTACTTTTGTCATTTTCTGCCAATTAATTTGCAATTACATCTTAATTACGCCTTTAGTAGGACACACCTTACAGGCAAAGAAGAGGGCATATTCTATCTTTCTCTCCGTCTTTCGCCTGCCATATGGACTACTTTGCAAAACCAGGTGGTTTGATGTGCTCTGATTCTATAAAGCACATGTTCGGCCTCTGCACCTCACGTTGTTTTTGCAGCTGAGATGACAATCTGAAGCTAAAGAGCAGTACAATCTAATACAACAGAGATACTAATATTAATGGATCTCCTATGACACAGCTGGGTTCAACCTCGGCAACACTGTATTTCTGTACTTATTATGTGAGGAGTTTGAACATCGCAATAACACACTGCAAAAAACGCTTTTCTAGTCCAAACATCCACAAAATCTTAAATTGAGAAGTTTTTCTACACTACATGACAGAAGTCTTGTTGCCTATCCAAGTTTTAGGAGCAACAAATGATAACTTGACTTCTAGCTGATCATTTCAGAAGTGGCTTAATGAAAGGCCTCCAGATTACACTTGTTTTACCGAAATAAAATATGATCATGCCTTGATTTTTAGTGATTTAATTTGGGCTGTAAGGTTTGACTTAGACAAAAGTCTTGTCACTTAACAGAAATCATGTCCAGTATTGAATATAAAGTCATGCTGCTGTGGAAAAAGAATGAAAATTGTGCATGACTCCCATGAGCTTGGAGGACTGCATCCATCCATCTCTGCAATGACTCAATGCCCAGAGTTCATCAAGATTCTTTGTATTCATCTTCAATGCCTCCTCCATCTTACCTCAGTCATGCTCAATAATGTTCATGTATGGTGACTGGGCTGGCCAATCCTAGAGCACCTTGAACTTCTTTGCCTTCAGTAGCTTTGATGTGGAGGCTGAAGTATGAGAAGGAGCGTTATCCTACTGAAGAGTTTGCCCTCTCCTGTGGTTTGTAATGTAATGGGCAGCACAAATGTCTTGATACCTCAGGCTGTTGATGTGGACATCCACTCTGCAGATCTCTCGCACGCCCCCATACTGTATGTAACCCCAAACCATGACTTTTCCTTCACCAAACCTGACTGATTTCTATAAGAATCTTGACTCCATGCGGGTTCCAGTAGGTCTTCTGCAGTATTTGTGATGATTGGGATGAAGTTCAACAGATGAATTAATCGCAAAAATCTACCTTCTGACACTTTTCCAAATGATCAACTTTTGATCAGGTAGTGTGTGTACATATATTTATATAAATATATAAATATATAAATATATATATATATATATATATATATATATATATATATATATATATATATATATATATATATATATATATATATATATATAAAATCAGGGGGGCTAATAATTTTGATTTCAACTATATATATACACACACACACACACACACACACACACTGCAGCTCAAAAGTCAGTTTTTATTTATTTAATATTGTTTTTTATTCAATTAATTAAAGAAACTTATTCTGTTTATCAAGATGCCATTTATTAAATGTAAAAAATTATTAAATACTTCTTTATTAAATATTTACCAATTACTTATTGTATGTAGTTTCAAATTTAATTATTACTCATCATTATTGCTTTTATTACTATTACCATTAATTAAAAAAAAAAAATAATAATAATATTAATAATAATAAATATTAGAGTGATTTCTGAAGGATCATGTCACTTTGAAAACTGAAGTACTGAAGCTGAAAATTCATCTTTAAAATCACTGGAATAAATAATTTAACTAATTTATAAAGTACTTTTGAACAGTTATTTTATAGTGCAATAACCTTTTACAATGTGTACTGTATTTGATGAAATAAATTTTGGTGAGCAGAGGAAGCTTATTTTAAAACCTTTAAAAACCGTACTGACCCCAACTTTTGACCGGTGGTGTATATATCTATATATAACCAATACTAAAAACTGAGCTCCGTCTGAGCTGAGCAACCATAAATTACAATAATTTATTAAAATAAAAAATAAAAGTCACCAAATTAGCATCTCAGAATGATTTCTAATTCACCATGTAAAATTCAGGACTGCTGTAGTGAAGCTCAAATATAGTTTTTTTGCATCACAGGAATGAATTTTGTTTTAAAATATCAATGCATATTCCTGCTGATCCAGCATTTTGATTAATTTCAGAACCATGGACAGCTCCTGCAATGCTGCTCTTATTAGAGACACTCATTACATGCAGACCACATGATAGAAACCCTTCATTTAGATGGTCAGAAACCGAATGTAAAGAGTAATATTTAAACCCCAATCTCTCTCTCTCTCTCTCTCTCTCTCTCTCTCTCTCTCTCTCTCTCTCTCTCTCTCTCGCTCGCTCTCTCTCTCTGGCTCTGGATTGCATGCAGATGTTCTGTGATGAGAGCAGATTTGTTCTTTTCCCCCCATGTTCACTACACATGTGGCTGCGCTGTCACTGGCTGCCTCTTCTGCACCGCTGTGCTCTGATTGGCCAACGGCAGTCTCTGTGCACCCTGATGCACTGAATCCAGCTTTGAAAAGCGTTCTGGAGCTGCATGACGGAGTACAAATATTAATGCGTTTCAACAGTCAGCAGAGCGACAAACACATCATCCCACGATTCAGTGTACAGAAAGACATTGAAATAAATTTACACACACACGCAGATGAAGTTAGAATTATTAGCCGTCCTAAATTATTAGCCCTCTGTATATTTCTGTTTAACAGCAAGATTTTTTCAACACATTTCTAAACATAATAGTTTTATTAACTCTTCTCTAATAACTGATTTATTTTATCTTTGCCATGATGACAGCACATAATATTTGACTAAATTTTTTAAAGACACTTCTATACAGCTTAAAGTGACATTTAAAGACTTAACTAGGTTAATTAAAATTTTTAATTAACATTTTTAAAAACATTTTTTCAAAGATAATTTACAATCATACTAAGCTGGCGCGGTGGTGCAGTGGGTAGTGCATAGCAAGAAGGTCACTGGTTCGAGCCTCGGCTGAGTCAGTTGGCATTTCTGTGTGGAATTTGCATTTTCTCCCCGAGTTGGCGTGGGTTTCCTCCGGGTGCTCCGTTTTCCCCCACAGTCCAAACACATGGGAAATATTGTAGATTTTTCAATATTTATTACTAAAGTATTTTATATAATAGGAAATAGTGTCAATTTATTAGTAAAACATTTAATATAATAGGAAATACTGTAAATTTATTACTAAAATATATCATATAAAAGCAAATACTATTAATTTATTACTTTTTCTTACTAAAATGTTTAATATAATAGGAAATACTGTGAATTTATTGCTATAATATTTAATTTAATAGCAAATACAATTAATTTATTACTATTTCTTACTAAAATGTTTAATATAATAAGAAATACTGTGAATTTATTACTAAAATTTTCAACATACGAAATACTGTGAATTGTATTACTATTTATTACTAAAAATGTATATAATAGGAAATACTGTGAATTTATTACAAAAAATGTATATAATAGGAAAAACTATGAATTTATTATTATTTATTACTGTAATATTTAATATGATAAGAAATGCCGTGAATTTATTATTCAAATATTTAATATAATAAGAAATACTATGAATTTATTACTATTTATTACTAAACTAATTATTATAATAGGAAATACTGTGAATTTTTTACTATTTATTACTAAAATAATTAATAAAATAGGAAATATTATGAATTTATTACTAATTAATAATAAAATAATTATTAAAATAGAAAATACTGTGAATTCATTACTATTTAATGCTAAAATAATTATTATAATAGGAAATACTGTGAATTTATTACTATTTAATGCTAAAATAATTATTATAATAGGAAATACTGTGAATTTATTACTATTTATTACTAAAATACTTAATAAAGTAGGAAATACTATGAATTTATTACTATTTAATGCTAAAATAATTATTATAATAGAAAATACTGTGAATTTATTACTATTTATTACTAAAATACTTAATAAAGTAGGAAATACTATGAATTTATTACTATTTAATACTAAAATAATTATTATAATAGGAAATACTGTGAATTTATTACTATTTATTACTAAAATACTTAATAAAGTAGGAAATACTATGAATTTATTACTATTTAATACTAAAATAATTATTATAATAGGAAATACTGTGAAATTATTACTATTTAATACTAAAATAATTATTATAATAGGAAATACTGTGAATTTATTACTATTTAATACTAAAATAATTAATAATATAGGAAATACTATAAATTTATTACTATTTATTACTAAAAAATTATATAATAGGAAAACCTGTGAATTTATTATTATTTATTACTAAAATATTTAATATAATAGGAAATGCTGTGAATTTATTCAAATATTTAATAGGAAATACAGTGAAAAGCGTCGTTGCTTTGTTAAACATCACTTAGGAAATATTTTTAAAAGAATTAATATTTCACTGGTGGGCTATTAATTTTGTCTTCAGCTGCATCAGCAAGTATATAATCATATAACTAATCCAATATGAAATATTTCTTTTTATATTATGTTTACCTCATAAACATAATTCCTAAATTAGGAATAATAAATAAATACTAAATTAGGTTTTAAATATTACTATATGGGGCAACACGGCGGCTCAGTGGTTAGCACTGTCGCCTCACAACAAGAGGTTGCCAGTTCGAGCCCCGGCTGGGTCAGCTGGCATTTCTGTGTGGAGTTTGCATGTTCTCCCATTAAAAAATCCCATTAGACATTAAAAAAAATTGTTTAATAAAATGAACCTAAAATTAGTTTTGAAAAAATTAAAAACTGCTTATATTCTAGCCGAAATAAAACCAATAAGGCTTTCGGCAGAAGAAAAAATATTATAGGAAATACTGTGAAAATATTCTTGCTCTGTTGAACATCATTTAAAAAAATATTTCACAAAGAAACAAAAAATTTCAGAAGGGTGAATAACTGTAACGTCTCCTTAAATATCTGAGTTTGATCTTGTTTGGCGTTATTCAGGATGTTTTGCTGTGCATCATTTGTTTCCCTCATATACCTGTGGTTTTGCTACTGGGCTGATTCAGTGCAGATGCTACAACAGCAGCATTCATCAGCAACAGAAGCACAGCCATCTGGCTCTCAAAGCAACCCCTGGCCTTATTAAACAGAGAGCCGAGAGCACATTTTTCTTATTCATATTTGTGTCAAGAACACAATTCACTCGTTGAGCTGATTTACGATGAACTTGGCAGACGATGTTCTTGCATTTCGGCTCAGCCTGCATGAACCAAAGTGTGTGAGAGCTATATTGTATGTACGATTTTGTTCATTAGAATCTCCAAAACTACAAGACCAGTGTTCTATTCACTCACCGGCCACTTTATTAGGTACACCTTACTAGTAATGAAGTTGGACCCCATTTTGCCTTCAGAACCGCCCCGAATTCTTCGTGGCATAGATTCAACAATATACTGGAAATATTCCTCAGAGATTTTGCTCCATATTGACAATGCAGCATCACACAGTTGCTGCAGATTTGTCGGCTGCACATCCATAATGCGAATGTCCCGTTCCAGCACATCCTAAAGGTGCTCTATTGGATTGAGCTCTGGTGACTGTGGAAGCCATTTGAGTGCAGTGAAGTCATTGTCATGTTGAAGACACCAGTCTGAGATGATTCATGCTTTATGACATGGTGCGTTATCCTGCTGGAAGTAGCCATTAGAAGATGAGTAAACTGTGCTCATAAAGGGATGGAGATGGTCTGCAACAATACTCAGGTAGGCTGTGGCGTTGACACGATGCTCAGTTGGTACTAATGGGCCAAAGTGTGCCAAGAAAATATTCCCCACACCATTACACCAACACCACCAGCTTAAACTGTTGATACAAGGCAGGATGGATCCATGCTTTCATGTTGTTGATGCTTAATTCTGACCCGATCATCCGAATGAAATCGAGACTCATCAGACCAGGCAACCCCACAGAACTGCTGCTCGCTGGATATTTTCTCTTTTTCAGACCATTCTCTGTAAACCCTAGAGATGGTTGTGCGTGAAAAGCTCAGTAGATCAACAGTTTCTGAAATACTCAGACCAGCCCGTCTTTGAGTGATATTAAGCAGGTATATCCAGTATGCGTAATAATATCAACCCAAGCTCATTCCCAAGCCCCGCGGACGTTTCTGGAAACCGCGATTTACTTGGCCAGAGGTACGTAAAGGCCGCGTTTAGTTTTTTTCGAGCGAAAGCTGCGGGGCGGTGTGGCGCCGCTCCGCCTCTCCTCTTCGCGCTCGCCGGCCGACGGCTCGCCTCTTAGTGGAGGGCTTTCCCGATGCAATCAGTTTGTCCGCTTAGCTCACAGTGTTGCGTCGGCGGAGCGGAGGCCCCGGAGGAGGAGGAGCTCGGCCGCGGTGGACGACGACCGGGATCGAGTCCGGGGAACAGCAGGTTCCGGAAATCAGGTAAGACGAAAAACGGAATCCAAAAATTAAGGGCGAGAACGCGGCGGGATCCGAAAACGCGGTTGAAATCGAAGACGAGGGCTTTTGCTTTTTTTTTTTTTTTTCTGGACGGCTTTTGCGAACCGTCGCTCGGGTTTAGGGAAGGAGGAGGAGGAGGAGGAAGAGGAGGGCGCCCTTTCGCGCGAGAACGGTGCAGGCGTGAACGCCGCGCACTCCCGAGAGGCGCCCGAGACGCAAAAAAGCGCGCACAGCGGCCTCTCGCGGATCCGCGAAAACAAAAACCGCTCGAATATGTACCTCCCGGGACGTAAATCGCGGTCCGCAGTAACGTCCGTGGGGCTACGTTTCCACAATGAGCCCGTGTTGAATAATATAGATGTTGTGTGGACGTTACCACTATGACGTCTATCAGATGTTGGATTTTGGTTGCCTTAACTGACAAATAAATGTCAGTGTTTGTGATCAATATGACGTTGGCTTAAGATGATGGCTTGACGTCGGATTTTAGTCACTTTCAAACACAACCGAAAATCAACTAAACATCAATGTCAGCAGATGTCAGCATTTGATGTTAATATGATGTTGGTTTAGGACAGGGGTGTCCAAACTCGGTCCTGGAGGGCCGGTGTCCTGCAGAGTTAAGTTACAACTTGCTTCAACACACCTGCTAGGAGGTTTCTAGTATATCTAGTAAGAGTTTGATTGGCTGGTTCTGATGGGTTTGATTAGGGGGTTGGAGCTAAACCTTCCAGGACACCAGCCCTCCAAGACTGAGTTTGGACACCCCTGGTTTAAGATGTTGGTTCGATGTTAGATTTTGGTCACTTTACAACACACCCCAAAATCAACCAGCCCCGGGCTCGAGGATCTCATGAGGATCTCTCTCCCGGGACAGCATGCCAAACACGCTCCATAATCAATCATCAGCTAAGGGCGAACTCTTGAAAGACCTGACGTCATGACCTAAATCCAACCTAATATGAACATCTTATGATGTTGTGTGACTGCTGAGAGGGATCATCAGGTTGTGAAAGGAAATTTTTAGCATGAAATCATAGTTGTTTATGACACTTTGTTCTTCCAAATGCATTACACCTTTTGTAAAGCTGCTTTTGAAGCTTTGAAAAAGCACTATACCAAAAATTCTAATTGAATTGAATTGAATTTGAGCCACCCAAGTGCACACTCACAGCACAACTAAACCATCAGTCCAATTACTAATGGATTATTTGCTTGCACACAGCAAATGTCAAAATGATTGAGATGGCCAATCACATTAGGCTGGGCGGGGTTTAGGCAGGAGCTGAGCAAGTTCTAGGATGTTTTAACATCTAGTAAGAGTGAGGCAGAGAAACTACAAATTCACATTCGTCTGTCCTATTTATCACTTTTTTTTATCACAGTCCACATCTGATTGTTACATCAGGTCCAAGAAGTCAAAGGAGAACTTCAAATTGCAGCAGTCAAAGCTTTAAAGTGGACCTATTATGCAAAAATCACCTTTATAAAGGGCTTAAGGACAGTTGTGTGGCAGCAGTGAGTGAATATAACCAGCCTGTAATGGTAAAAATGTATTACGTTTATTTGTTATGATGACACTTGATGAAAACAGTCTGCAGAAACACTTTGATTGACATTCTCCCATAGACTGATTTAGGCCCGGATTGGCTAATCGGGAGGACCGGGAGAATTCCCGGTGGGCCGGTCCGTTTTTTGGCCGCGAGGGCCGGTGTCCCTAGCTCCAGAATCTGTTGCTCTCAGCAGTCACACTTTTTAAATTAATTTATTTATTTACTTGACCACAGTCATCTTATTCATTATTTTACCGCAGCTCTACTCTTTTTATATATAACCAGCCTGCAGGTTAATGATGATATAATTCAGATGAGTCTCTCTGCACTATACAGTTGTAGTGGTTCAGTGGTAAGCACTTTAGATCACGACACAGCTGACCTGGGTTTGATCCTCGTCTGTGTATGATTATTTATTTATTTTTATGGTTAAGACATATAATACTGTTAGGGTTGTTGAACATTTAAAGTTCTAAAGCACCTGTTTTATCAAAAAAAAAAAAGACGGGATAGTGTAATTAGAAACTGAATTGGAAATGACCTTATTTTAATATAGTCAGTCGTGAACTGAGGAGGCTTGAAACTCCAGAGTTCCACTCCGGCCCTGGACTGATTTCAGGCGGCCGCCATTTTTAAAAGTGAAATCGAGGCTGCGGTGGGAAGAAACCCAGAAATATCGTTGGGAGTTATATAGGAACGCTGTGCACTTGGCTGTATATCTTATCAGCGAAGATAAAGTGACTCAAATTTATAATTTTAACGCCTTCCGAGTGACACGAAGGTCTGTTCAAAATGAATAGTAAAAATAAAAAGGGATATCAGAGCTCATTTTTCAGCTAAGTTAAGGGAAATAGCACTAGTTAGCTAAGGTTTTCTTTCCCAAACACACGTTTTATATGCCATTAATCAAACTCTAGTTAATGAACTGATTATTTCACAATATTAGACCTGTCGTGATACTGAACTAAAAGAAAAACCGTCAATTTCCTATTAACATTTAAACCACTGTTGATGGCTTTCTTAAAACAGCGCTGATTTGCCATTGTGTTCAAGTGCTCAACAGAAATGCTTGTGATTGGCCGAGAAGGTCATCAGTTCACCCTTCGCTGTTTACCGAGTACAAACACAGACTGTGATCTGCTTAATGACTCGACTGATCTTCACGGCTACTTCGCGCTCCAGTCTCCGTGTTTCTGTGTTTGCACTGGGTGAAGAGCGGTGAACTGAGCGCAAACACAGATACACGGAGACTGGAGAGCGAAGCAGCTGTGAAGATCAGTCGAGTCATCTGCGTTCAGCAGCGCTTCAATGTTATCGGGAAATTGACATTTTTAAAACTTTAGTACCGGGACAACACTATTACAGACAACACGAGGGTGTGCTGCAGAGGACTGCAGTCTTTTATCGCTCACCGGGTTACATAGGCTGAAGCAGGAAAGGATCCCCACCGTGTTTACCTGGTGCCATGAACTGAAGCCCAGGAGGACACTTGAGCATATTACTCTGAAAGTGATTGTGATGTTGTTTGATGCTAAATTGCTAAATGGCGGCCGTGTGAAATAAGCGTATTGTACATGTCAACAGGGGAGGAAAGCCCCGCCCATTACTGACCATCTCTCCCTCATTAGCATAGTTTTGTTTTTAATTTGCCACTATGCTGACACATAGGCATTTGTAGCTCCGCCCTTTTTTGAAAAGAGCACAATCTCATTTGAATTTAAAGCGGCAGTCACAAAAACGGCATAATAACAAAATTGCGTGGTGCGAAGTTCGCAACTAAATGTTGCAGCCTACAAAGTCCACAAAGCCAGATATCCAACACAATCTCACGGCAATTCGTACCTTTTTGATTAAGTGGCTAATTCGTATAAATTAGTACGATCTAATTCGTACAAATTAGTACGACTTGCTCATCCCCCAATGAAGGTTGGGTTTAGGGGTGGAGTTAGGTGCCACGCCTCCTTTTTAAAATCGTACAATTTCGTAAGACTGAACTCGTACGAACTCGTAGCAACTACACTGGCAAAACGTAAAATACTTACATTTTCTCAGGCTGGGATATCATGAATTGGGTGAAATTACATTCAAAATTGTAATCAATCATTTAAATTTAAATTGTTTCTGGAAATAATAGTATAAAATTCAGTTGTCATCTGCACAAGGAATCTTGGGATAGTATGGGTTGTAAAAAATGCATCGGTTTTATCTTTTATTTTCACTAGAAACAAAGGATGCAATTGGAGGTCACGTTTAAGAAAAGCCTTTAAATTTGACAGCCTTCATTGCGCTGTGATGACGCAACTGGCCTTCTAATATGGCCTTCGAAGGATGCAGCCGCTAAATTGGGCATGCATCTTATGACTACTAAGCAGACAGGATTAAAACGAGAGACAAAACAGAACTAAAAGTGTCCACAAAGCATAACCCATTCTACATTTTCCATCACAATAAAGGTCTATTTGTTTGATGTTATAAAGTTTCAACATTTTGTGTATTAAAAAAGACGACCTCATGCCTTTATTTTAAATTAGGCACCTTAATTAATGGAAAAAAAAGCTAATAAGAAACTATTCTACTTTCAGAGTTTTGAGCAACATAAGGCAACATTGATGCACTTCAGAGTGTCTCTGCACTGATACGTCATTAAATTGTTATTTTTTATTTAATATTAACAATCATATGTATTTCATTATTTATTGATTTGGTTCAGCAGGTTAAAAGAAGCAGTGAAATTCTTTTTCAAAAGTGTTTGCTTAGAAATAAAACCTCTCATTTGGATGCTAATATATTTAATAAATACATTTTTAACGTTGATGGATTGTTTATTTATTTTTTAAAAACATTTTTAACCTTTATTTTACTATAATTTAGTATAAACTGTGATCTGGAACCACAAATCCCATCCAGTTTCCAGTTTTTTGGTCAAATAGTTTCAAAGTATTATAAAAGAAAGCTTATTTATTCAGATTTCATCTGACATAAACATCTCAATTAAAAGAAAACCTGATATTTATGACTGGTTTTGTGGTACATGATAACATATTTGCCTATATTTACTATAACAATTGCTATTTAATATTCCAGAATGGTTAAATATCCTCTGGGTGTCTATTAGGTGGCTATTTAGGCAACCGAGAAATGTAAAATATTGTGCGTGGGTGAGCGAGTGCATGTGTGTATGTGTGACACAAACAATAACATGATTATTCCGCAGTGGTCCTGCTCAATTCACACATTAATCACAATGGAAATCCGAGAGAGAGAGAGAAAGGGGGAGAGAGAGAGAGGGTGGGGGTTCACACAGCATTTGATTGGGTTGTGAGTTGGCAGTAGCGCGTTTGATGGCTCTGTCGCTCATCTGAACGGACGCACAGCTCTCTTCTCACTTCCACCGACAGCCTCTCGCCGCTATAACGCGTTCACGACGCGACATATCGGCCATCAGGATCAGATCTGACGATGGAATATGGACCCTGCGGAGCTGTCAAACTCACTTTGGATCGCGTTCGGTGATCACCATGGCAATAATTACGCGTCTGAAAAGCAGCGCGACGTTTGCTGGAGCGCGTGAGGGCGCGCGCTGTGTCAGATAGTGACCATCACCGCCGAGTGCGTGCGCGAGCGAGCGTGTGCGTGTGTGTGTGTGTACGAAGAGATGTTCAGGCGCGTGTAAACACATTTCTGCAGTCGCGTATTTGGGTGCCATTAGGTGAAGCGGCGCCGGCTGTTGCGCATCCTGTCGGCGGAGACCCGGTGTGGATTGGGTGGTTCCGCATTTTGAGGAGCTCCCCCGCCTTGCACAGAGAGACCACCCGGATTCTGCAGAGGAATGCCTCAACACGGAGCGGAGGAGCGTCTTCAAGTTGCATCGATCCGGCTATGGGAGAAGTGCAGCGGGCGACTGCATAGACAGACCGGGCACGCAGCAGCACGTTAAAGGCCTGGACTGGAGCCAGTCGTGACTTTTTGCCAAGCGACATAAACACGCACCCCATCGCGTTTGGGTTGCGTTGGACGCGCGCCCTCCGCGCAACAGCTGCAAGTTGGTGTCAGCAGGTGCAAAACCTGACTTGAGCATCCATCCATCCATATATCTATCTATCTATCTATCTATCTATCTATCTATCTATCTATCTATCTATCTATCTATCTATCTATCTATCTATCTATCTATCTATCTATCTATCTATCTATCTATCTATCTATCTATCTATCTGAACACAAACATACCTTGAGGAGTCTGATAAACTGAGCGCAGAAGTGAGTTGGTCAGCATGCAGGTCTCATTTGCCTGTACGGAGCACAATCTGAAGAGCCGCAGTGAGGACCGGCTATGCGGCCTGAGAACTGCCCCTCCGCCAGGGGGCAGCAGCGGTGGAGGAGGAGAAAGAGGACAGGGGGGAAATGGCAACTACGCCACTCAGAGCTCAGTCAAAACGCGGGACGCGCCGGGGTCCCGCCCCCTGCCTCAAGGCCACGCCCACATGAAGGAGGCCATTGGACGACACAGTAGCATGAAATACAGGTGAGACAGGTGTGTGTGGGTGTGTCTGTGAAAGGGCGGGTGTGGTTTTGCCAAAATGACTTTTGTGGCTTGTTCAATCTACATGTTAAAAATGAGACAACTGAATTGTTTAATCCATTATAATTTGTAAAAACTATTAAGTTAACCGATTTGTGTTGGGGCAACATGAAGGAATTGTGTGGAATCCAGCATTTGTTGACACGTCACTCCTGTTCGAAAATGTAATCCATACCTAATTCCTACCAAAGTTATTATAGTTTGCATTTTTAAATGAACTATTATTAAGTCATTCATTTTCTTACAGCTTAGTCTCTTTATTCATCAGTGGTCGCCACTGCGGAGTGAACCGCCAACTGATCCAGCATTTGTTCTACACAGCGGATGCCCTTTCAGCTGCAACCCAGTACAAGGAAACACCCACACACACTAATTTACACACACACACACACACTACAACCGATTTAGTTAATCCAATTCAACTAAAGCGCATGTGTATGGACTGTGGGGGAAACCACGCAAACACAGGGAGAACATGCAATCTTTGACTTGAGCACAGCCGGGACTCGAACCAGCAAACTTCTTGCTGTGAGGCGACAATGCTAACCATTGAGCCGCCTTTGGGCTTTTATTTTGAAGACATTATTAGATTTGCTGTGCATTTCAGTCTAGTTTTAGCCAACTTCATGAGTTGTTTAGTTTATTTTTTATTTTGTGAACACATTTCTATCTAGTTATTATGTCTTTTGTTTCAGTTTTAGTAGTTCTAGTTCAACAGAGTTAACAGAACATGTTCAGTGTCGACCAATGTAAAAATGTTACCATTTCATGACTGAGTTTACCCTTTTACGAGTGAACATCAAATTAAAATAAGGTAACAAATGACCAGTCGTTTGCGGCTGGAAGGGCATGCGTAAAACATATGCTGGATAAGTTGACGGTTCATTCCGCTGTGGTGACCCCTAATGAATAAAGGGAAAAAGTCGAAAAAATTAAATGAATGAAACCAGTGGAGGAAAGAGTAAAAAAAAAAAATCATCCTTAAGTAAAAGTAATATACTTGCCTAAAAATGTAGTGCAAGTAGAGTAAAAGTCTCTGTTGTGAATATCACTCCAAGTATGAGTAAAAAGTAGCCCTTTCTAAAGTACTCAAGAGTTGTGAGTATTACGCTGTTTACATGCAATCTGTGCATGTGTGTATACACGTAACATTATGTAGTGCATTTATTTACACTATAGGTACAGTTGTCTTGAACCGTGCTGAAGCACAATTGCTTGATTGGACAGGAACTGTAGGATTTCTTTTAACTCAGCCAATCTCCATAGACAAGAAAAAAATAGGCTGAAGGAAAATAGTGGAGTAGAAGTACAGATACACTGCAAAAAATGCTTTTCTTACTCAGATTTTTTGTCTTGTTTCTAGTCCAAATATCTAAAAATTCCTAAATCAAGAAGAATTTGTTAGACAAGCAAAACATATTGTCTTGTTTTGAGAAATAATATGCCAATATTAAGAGTTTTTCCCTAAATCAAGCAAAATAATCTGCCAATGGGGTAAGCAAAATAAACTTACGTCAAACGAAAAAACAAGATTAATTTGCTTACGCCACTGGCAGATTATTTTACTTGTTTTAGGAAAAAACTCACTTAATATTGGCATATGATTTCTCAAAACAAGACAATATGTTTTGCTTGTCTAGAAAACGCTTCTTGATATAAGAAATTTGAGATATTTAGACAAGAAACAAGACAAAAAATCTAAGCAAGAAAAGCATTGTTTGCAGTGAAATGTACTCAAGTGAAAGTAAAAGTACACTTTTTTGAAAACTGCATAGTAGATTACAATTCCTGAGAAAAACGTCTCAATCACAGTAGTTTGAGCATTTGTAATTTACACCACTGCAGATGACAAATTTAAGATGTCAGTAACTGACTTTAAAGAGAGTAATTCAGTACTAGGCTTGGGAAAAATCACGTCATGAAAATTTTCCTTACTATAATATACCATACCATACACATCAAGGGCGTAGGTTTGCGCTTGACATTGGTGGGGACTTAGGACGAGTCCCCCCCGCCAAGAATGAATATTGTTTATATATATATATATATATATATATATATATATATATATATATATATATATATATATATATATATATATATATATATATATATATATATATATATATATATATATTTATTTATTTATTTTTAATTTATTAATATTGCTATTTATTATTTAACTGCTATTAAAATGTATTATTAAGTAATCCTCTCTTCTTACAATTTTTTTAAGTTAAATTAAATAGTCATGCGTGTAGCCAAGGGGGGTCAGGTGGTTTGAAAGACCAAAAGTTGGATTATTATTATTATGTTTGAATTTGTCTTATTATTCAAATGGACAAATTCTCACTGAGGAAGGTTGAATGCGCTGGCCAGTTTGTTATTTGCCTATAGGCTTCAATTTTTAATTTAAATCAAGTTTTAACAGATTTCCCAAAGAAAATTTTGATTAAAAAATAGTATTTTAAAAATAAGTATATTTACATATTTGAAGAGTTTAGATGCAAAAACCTCTAAATGCCATTTAATATTTTCTTCTAAAATTAGCATTTTTCTCCAACTCCTGTGTGTGGACTTTTACTTTTATAGTGACAAATACGTTCTTTTCATTACCTTTAAAGTGAAATAACTGAACATAAATATACAAGGCTGAGAAAAATGAGGAACGTAAAAAAAGCGGTGAAAACACTAGCCTAACGGAATTATCATGATGGACTTATTCAGTAGTGAACTTGAGTTTATGTGACTTACATTTTTCGTTGGAAAAAGCTCTTTATGTCCATCCTCACTTGTGCGAGGGACACACCTCACACACATCGGGAAATTCTCCCCGCTCAGTTGTTTTGGCGCTGTTTGCATCTGAAACTATGATCTGAAAGCAGCCTCTCACATGACAGCAGAGAAAGGCACAGCCAATCACAATGCTCATTTGTGTTTGGGGGCGGTGCGACTCGAGGAGAGAACGTGATTTAACCCTTTCGGCATGTCTAGGTTTATACTGACAGCGCAATGTTTTTAATTGAATTAAATTATTGGTGGGGACATTTCGGTAGTTTGTGGATATTGGTGGGGACACGTCCCCACCGTCCACCCTAAATCTACGCCCCTGATACACATACACCATACTATATACACTTGTGAAGTGCTCGAAGTGTTCGAAAAAAAGTGCTTAAATTTGACTTGAAGCCAAAAGGACAAAACTGTAAACCTAAACATAAACTGTAAACATATAAATCTGAATACAAACCAAACAGATCACTCAGATCTTTAGGATCAAATAAACTAAAAGATCCAAGAGTTCAGTCAAAGCAGGGTGAATGAGCTTTCGGCAACTATGCCCCTCGCTGCTGGAATCAGCTTCCAGAAATGATCAGATGTGCTCCAACATTAGGCACATTCAAATCAAGACTGAAAACACATCTGTTTAGCTGTGCCTTTACTGAGTAAGCACTGTGCTACGTCCGACAGATCCCATTATTATGTTTTTCCTTTCTTTTTTATTATCTTATAACCTATTTTAACTAATTTTTATCTGTTTTTTGTATTTTTTATTCTTATTTTTATAATTCTTATTATTTGTTTTTATTTTCTTATACTTGTATCTTTTATTCCTGTTTATGTAAAGCACTTTGAATTGCCACTTTGGATGAAATGTGCTATATAAATAAACTTGCCTTGCTTAAATCTGATTGGCTGATCGGAATGTTGATCCAGCTGAGCTCTATCTCATTGATGTCCAAACTCGGTCCTGGAGGGCTGGTGCCCTGCATATTTTAGTTGCACCCCAATTAAACACACCTGAAGCAGCTAATCAAGCTCTACTAGAAACCTCTAGGGAGGTGTGTTGAAGCAAACTGGAGCTAAACTCAGCAGGACACCACCCCTCCAGGACCGAGTTTGGACACCCCTGCTCTACCTGGTGAAATCACACTAGCCGTCTGGTCTGGGTAATGGCACCTGTTGGCTGGCAGATCAAGCCAAGAGCGGGGCTATTCTTTAGTGGCGGATGTTTTATGGCTTCTTTAAAGATTCATAAGGGCCCGCTGACAGCCGCTTGAACACTGAGCGTGTGTGTGTGCTCACTTGAACGCTTGTGTTATGGGTGAGTTGAATGAATTGCAAAGTTGAATTGCTTGCGTTTTTTTGACTACAGCTCATCTAATCCATCGCATCTCATATTGACAAACCTCTAACCTTGCATAGACTTGCATACAGTACAAAAAGGGACAGTCCATGCAAAAATTAAATTCTCCTCATCATTTACACAGTAAAATAGTTGTAAACCTTCAAGAATGTCTGTATTATGTTGAACACAAAACAAGACAATTTGAAGAATGTTGAACAAAATCAGGTATTAACATGTATAGTAAACTAAAAATACTATGGAATCAATGGGTGTTTTTGCTGCAAGAAAGAAGCTCAAACAGGTTTGGAACAAGCGAGTAAATAATGAGAGATTTTTAATTTTGGTTTGAACTATCCCTTTAAAGACTTGTTTCATGATGTTTAGTGAAATACACTGAAAAATTAGGTAAAAACAAAACAGCTGAGGTAAAATTGTAAAAAACTGAGTGTTTGAGGAACTGCAGGATGCCAGATTGGTGCTCATAACTCATAACAGTATACGTACACTCACCGGCCACTTTATTAGGTACACTTTACTAGTACCATGATGGACCCCCATTTGCCTTTAGAGCTGCCTAGATCCTTCGTGGCATAGATTTAACAAGGTACTGGAAATATTCCTCAGAGATTTTGCTCCATATTGACATGATAGCATCACGCTGTTGCTGCAGATTTGTCGGCTGCACATCCATGATGCGAATCTCCCGTTCCACCACATCCCAAAGGTGCTCTATTGAGATCTGGTGTCTGTGGAGGCCATTTGAGTACAGGGAACTCATTGTCATGTTGAAGACAGCAGTCTGAGATGATTCACGCTTTATGACATGGTGCGTTATCCTGCTGGAACTAGGCATTAGAAGATGGGTACACTGTGGTCATAAAGGGATAGACATGCTCAGCAAAAATACTCAGGTAGGCTGTGGCGTTGACACGATGCTCAATTGGTACTAATGGGCCAAAGTGTGCCAAAAAAAATCCCCCACACCATTACACCACCAGCAGCAGCCTGAACTGTTGATACAAGGCAGGATGGATCCATGCTTTCAAGTTGTTGATGCCAAATTCTGACCCGACCATCTGAATGTCGCAGCAGAAATCAAGACTCACTAGACCAGGCAATCTTCTGTTGTTCAATTTTGGTGAGCCTGTGTGAATTGTAGCCTCAGTTTCCTGTTGTTAGCTGACAGGAGCGGCACCTGGTGTGGTCTTCTGCTGCTGTAGCCCATGCACCTCAAGGTTGGACGTTTTGTGCGTTCAGAGATGCCCTTCTGCAGACCTCAGTTGTATCGAGTGTTTATTTGAGTTACTGTTGCCTTTCTATTAGCTGGAACCAGTCTGGCCATTCTCCTCTGAACTCCACAAGGCATTTGCGCCCACAGAACTGCCACTCACTGGTTATTTTCTCTTTTTCAGACCATTCTCTGTAAACCCTAGAGATGGTTGTGCATGAAAATCCCAGTAGATCAGCCGTTTCTGAAATACTCAGGCCAGCCCGTCTGACACCAACAACCATGCCATGTTCAAAGTCCCTTAAATCACCTTTCTTCCACATTCTGATGCTCGGTTTGAACTGCAGCAGGTCTTCTTGACCATGTCTATGTTGCTGCCATGAGATTGGCTGATTGGAAATTGGCGTTAACAAGCAGTTGGACAGGTGTACCTAATAAAGTGGCCAGTGAGTTCATTTAAACATAGTTAAAAGTTTCCTTTAACAAAGAACATCTGCTTTTTACGTACCCAGATGTAAGCTGCAAAACATTATAATCTGAATAAGTACTAAACAATAAATACCTCACATATACTAAAAAGAACATCGAAATATAACACAAAAATACGCCTCAAGTGTTAATTCATAGAGTTCAAATTTTAAAATACATTCATATTTGACAACATTTTTACAATAAAATGATCTATAATGCGATGTTAAATCATTCATTGCAGTTTGCCATGTAAAAAAAAGTGAAGTATTCATTAAGTAGATGATTTTTTTTATCCGGAGCAATTTACAAATGAGCAATTCATCTTAAGGAGGTAATAAAACAAGGAGTGCAAGCAATGCGAAGTTCAAGGGTTTCAGAGAACGTCCAGAACCAAAGCTGGAGCAGAGATACGAAACAGCCAAAGCAAGCAGTTTTTTGTTTCTCATTAAGGAGATTAAATTTCAGCCGTTTTTTAAGTAATATCAAGGGTCTGGCTGATTGGATAGGATTAGGAGGGTCACATTTAAACATCAGATCATTAAATGTGTAGGGATCAGCGCTCTGATTTATTCACATTTGCATAGAAACCTTCCTAAAAGTGAACATACGGCAGAATACATACAGCGGGGGAAATAAGTATTAAACACGTGACCATTTTTCTCAGTAAACATAGTTCTAAAGGTGCTGTTGACTTGAAATTTTCACGAGGTATTGGAAACAACTAAATAAATGCATATTTGCAAAGAAAACAACATTAATTAGTTTACAAATGAAGTTGCGTTAAATGACGCAGGAAAAAAGGATTGAACACATGAAGAAAGGGAGGTGTAGAAAGGCAGTGAACGCCCAGACAGCAGCTGAAATCTCTTACTAGTTCTACAGCAACCTTCTGCCCCTTCCTCAGTGTAAATGAGTATCAGCTGCTTCAGTCCAACATCTACATTAGCAGGAGTATGAAGATGAAACCAGGGTGGACATTTCAGCACGACAATGGTCCAAAACACAGCCAAGGAAAGTCTCAAATGCTTTCATAGAAAGAAAATCAAGCTGTAGAATGGCCCAGCCAATCCCCTGACCTGAATCCAATAGGAATTACAAATTAAAGCTCAGACGAGACCCACAGAACCATCCAGATTTTGACACTCTCTTGAAGTCTGTTGCAAACTCACACCAGAGCAATGCATGTGACTTCATTCTCCATATGAAAGGCGTCTTTAGGCTGCCGTCACCAAAAAAGCCTTTTTTTAAAGTATTAAATACATTTCAGTAGTTCAGCGCTTTTTGAAAGAGAAGTGTTTGAAAATAATTTTGCCCTCAACTGTATATGAGATTCCTGCTCTTTTATTTTGTAAGCATTCCCCCAGAAATACTGTAGCAACCTCTCAGAAAACCTCAACTACTGCAAAGCAATGCGCTACTCCAGACACCTTAGCAACACTCACCCATTCACACGGGGCGTCAGCTTTAACGCTTCCCATTCACATTGAATGGGTGACGTCAGGCATTGCCGAACTGAATTGTGGATCCGTCGTTGCCGCTTCAGAGGCGTTGCTCGCTGGAGAATTAGGGCCCCGTTAACACTAGTGCGTTTTAGTCTTAAAACGGCGTTTTAGATCAGAAACGATCCGCGTCCACATTAACGTTACACCTAGCATCTCTAAACATATCTCCGTCCACACTACGCCACCAAAAACGTATATCACATGATCATTCACGCACTCTGGGCATGCGCATTCTAGTATAAACAGGAAGCATGCATCTCGCTCGGCATTTTGTTATTGTTAGTCAACAAACGCCGGTTGAACATTAAACCTGATGGCATAGAAAGCAAGAGAGGTACTTTTGTGGACAGATAACGAGGTCGAGTTGTTACTAAACGTAACAAATGAATAACTCCACAATGGCGCCTAAAACAGACAATAATGCAAACAACGCTCCCGTTTCTGTGTCCATGTTGTTTAAAGTGAAGGCTGGTCTGCTGTCTTCCAGTAGCGGTAAAGCCATGTGTTATAGTCATGTGATAGAGGCTTGACGAATAAGCGAAGGATACGCAATGACACGAAAGCCCCAATCAGGTAGCGAATCTCAGCAGCCCCGCCTCCGTTTTCAGATGTCTCCGTTTTTCCTCATCCACACTGAGACGAAGCAGCAGCGTTTCAGAATGAAAACGGCCTCTCCAGCGTTTCCAAAACGCTCCGTTTTCGGCGCTCGAGAACTCCGGCGTAGTGTGAACGGATGGCGTAACCCTAGCAAAACGTATGCGTTTTAAAACGAAAACGCATTAGTGTAAACGGGGCGTCAGCCAATCAGATCGCTGTATGCAAACACACCAGTTCTGACAGTGGCCTATTGCTGAATAATTTCATTGGCTGACGCTGCTATGACGATCGCAACTCCAGACACGCCCTCTGTCAAGCATTGATGCTGAAGCCCCGTGTGAATGGGACGTGACTGTCTGTCACAACCAAAAACTGAAGCTGGGTGATATGATAAAAATATCATATCAAAAGTCATCTCATATGCTGATAACTATACATATATATATATATATATATATATATCACCAAAGGGGTCACCAAACTTGTTCCTGGAGGTCCAATCATAATCGAACACACCTGAACATGCTAATCAAGGTCTTACTAGGTATACTTGAAACACCCAGGCAGGTGTGTTGAGGCAAGTTGGAGCTAAACCCTGCATGGACACCGGCCCTCCAGGACCGAGATTGGTGCTCTATATCAGGGATTCCCAAACTTTTCCGTCCACGACCCCCAAAATAACAATGCCAGTGACTCGCGACCCCCAATATCTTCTGAGGTGGTTATAAATCCAGAAATCTTGCATGCAGTGGCGCACACACCAATAGACCCAAGTCTATCCTTGGTTGAATTTTTTGTAATGTATGTCAGTGCTGTAAATAGGCTAGAAAGTTTAACCTGGTGTTATAAAATTAATCTGCTGCATCTGACGCTATTGCTGTGTCTTTAATGTAATGTAATTACCCCAGGGGTTGCAATCCAATAGAACTAGTAACTATAGGCTATAAAGTAACTATATACATTAGTACATAGTAACTATAAACAACTATTTTTTTCTTTTTTTTAGTAGGTTATGAATAAAATAAGGTAATTAAGGTAACCCTTCATTGTCCCGCGACCTCTCGGGGGGTCCCGACCCCCACTTTGAGAACCACTGCACTATATGCATTGACCACATGTGAAGGATTTCTTTTTACTTTATTTTAAAGTATATTTTCAGAAATCTAGCGGCATGGTGTCTCAGTGCATTGTCGCCTCACAGCAAGAAGGTCGCTGGTTCGAGCCCTGACTGTGTCAGTTGGTGTTTCTGTGAGGAGTTTGCATGTTCTCCCTGTGTTGGCGTGGGTTTCCTCGGGGTGCTTCAGTTCCCCCCACAGTCTAAAGACATGCGGTAAAGGGGAATTGGGTAGGCTTAATTGACCGTAGTGTGTAGGGATGTTTCCCAGTAATGGGTTGCAGCTGGAAGGGCATCCACTGCGTAAAACATATGCTGTATAAGTTATCGGTTCATTCAGCTGTGGTGACCCCTGATTAGTAAAGGGACTAAGCCTAAAAATGAATGAATGAATGAATTTATAGATCATCATATTGCACAGCCACAACAATGTAGAATTAAATGTACACATGTGAAACTGTCTTTAGAAGTTGTGTTCGGAGATAAAATATACAGCCTGTACAGTATGTCTGTGGGAAGACTCTGTAAAACATACGTGCGTGCTTTGTGTTAGTTCTTTCGGAGCAGTTTTACAGCGCACAGGGCGCATATTTCACAGCTGGACAATCCGAGCTGTCCATTAAGTCTTTAAAGGTCATGTTATACTGTCTGAAGGATGCTATTATTAGAACATTGGCCATTGCTGACTTATCCATTAAAGTCAACATGCTTGACCCTGTTTGTGTGTTAATACACATTCTTGAGGGCCTGTTGCACAAAGCTGTTTTTTTTTACTCTGGTAAATCTCTGTATAGCTTGATTAGGTTTATTGATCATGGTACCTTATGCTCCTTTGGGAGGAGTAAAATTTACATAAGTAGTTTTAACAATCAGATGCGTTTAAGCCTGGAAATGCGTCCCAGACCACCAACAGCAGGCGTGTCCAAGCTCAGTCCTGGAGGGTCGGTGTCCTGCAAAGTTTAGTTCCAACCCCAATCAGACACACCTGGGCTAGCTAATCAAGCTCTTACTAGGCTTTCTAGAAACATCCTTGCAGGTGTGTTGAGGCAAGTTGGAGCTAAAATCTGCAGGACACCGTCCCTCCAGGACCAAGTTTGGACACACCTGACCCACAGTATATCCATCTCGAATGCGTTTCAGAAGGCATTTACACCTGCCATTTTTAAGATCGGTAAGCTATCCAATCAGAAAGAAATGCATCAAGTGTCCAGGTGTAAGAAAGAAAAAAATGCGTTCACGCTAAAAAAAGTACATGCTTTCTCACAGTCATTAGCCCCGTTCACACATACAGACCTTTCCGGAAAATTACCGGCAATTTTCCGGAAAGGTGTGTATGTGTGAACAGGCCCTTTTTGAAAATACCGGTAAATTCTTTCTGGCTATTTTCTGGAAAGAGATGTTGTAACATTACCGGTAATTTGCCGGAATGCTGCGCTGTGTGAATGCAGAAGGAAGATTGCCGGAAAGATCGCATGCACGTCTAGAACGTGCTGACGTGAGACGTCTGCTTTAGCCAATCAGAACAGTCAGACGCATTCACGTCCGCGCGGTTTATGAGAATAAAAGCCTTTGAATATTTTTCCAGACACATTTAGCTGCTAGATGTTAGTCAGATCACGTTTATATGTTCCTTCTTAATGCCAATCGTGTAAATAATTATCGATAAGATGCTTATGATAAGCCGTTGTTTGTTTACCTATAAGCTCTGCATCGCATGTGCCCGTGAAGCAGCTGGTGAGCCAGCACACACACACACACACACACACACAAACAAATATCATGAACATCTCGACATGCGAAAGTGCTTCTCTATATGTTTTCATCGAAGTTGTTCACAAAACTGATCCATCCACAGAGTTTGTAATGTAGTCAAATGTTTACAAATACAAGCGCAGCTGTTTAGAGCTCGTCTCTGGTTAATGATGTCAGAATTTACCGGTATTTTGGAATGGATGTGTGAATGCTCTTTTCCGGAAAAATTCCGTAACGTCCTCGCCTGTGTGAACAGCACTTTTTTGAATTTACCGGGAAAGTTGTTCCGTAAATTTTCCGGATATTTACCGGTATCACTGTGTGAAAGGGGCTATTGTTTCCCGTCACTTATGAAGGTGAGAAGCCTCCACATCTCGGTCAGACCGTCTTTTAGTTTCCGGAAGCTCTTCACAGTTGACTGCGCTCAGAAATGTGTCCTTCTGCAGTGGAAACTCCTCTTTTCACGATCCCATCCATTCCGGCTGGATAAAGTCTACTTCCACACCACGTTTCCTTCTCACTGAATATCCTGGTGAACTGTAGAAGATGTTTCAGAGTATAGTGCTGACTTTAGTATGTTTATATGAGTGTCTGTGTGTGCATGTGTGTGAGACTCCAGCCTCAGACTGCACACACACAGATCGTACAGACCTTTCTCAGAAATTGCTGAGCCATTATTTAAACGAGTTCTCACTTTACTGCATGTCAGACTGTTTGATCCGCCTGGACCTAAAAGCAAACCCCATAGTGAATTTATTTTCATTTTGCATAGACACTCTTTCTTTCTTTCTTTCTTTCTTTCTTTCTTTCTTTCTTTCTTTCTTTCTTTCTTTCTTTCTTTCTTTCTTTCTTTCTTTCTTTCTTTCTTTCTTTCTTTCTTTCTTTCTATCTATCTATCTATCTATCTATCTATCTATCTATCTATCTATCTATCTATCTATCTATCTATCTATCTCGTCTGTCTGTCTGTCTGTCTGTCTACCTTGTCTGTCTTCCTTGTCTGTCTGTCTATTTATCTATAGATCTATCTAAATTGACTGTCGGTCTCTATTATTGTTTGTTTGTCCGTCCGTTCATCTGTCTATTTATCTATCTAAATTGACCGTCCATCCATCCATCCATTTATCTATTTATTTATCTTGTCTGTCTGTCTGTCTGTCTCTATGTTGTTTGTTCGTCCATCCGTCTATCTATTTAGACTGTCTATCGATATAAATTGTCTATCTGTCTGTTTGTCTATCCGTCTATCTATCTATCTATCTATCTATCTATCTATCTATCTATCTATCTATCTATCTATCTATCTATCTATCTATCTATCTATCTATCTATCTATCTATCTATCTATCTATCTATCTATCTATCTACCTACCTACCTACCTACCTACCTATCTTGTCTGTCTGTCTATCTATCTATAGATCTATCTAAATTGACTGTCTGTCTCTATTATTGTTTGTCTGTCCATCCGTCCATCTGTCTATTTATCTATCTAAATTGACTGTCTGTCCGTCCATCCATCCATCTATCTATCTATTTTTTTATCTTGTCTGTCTGTCTGTCTGTCTATATGTATATTGACTGTCTGTCTGGCCATTCATTCATTCATTCATTCATCCATCTATCTGTCTAGACCAGGGGTGGCCAAACTTTTTCTTACGAAGGGCCAAAAACAAAACTTGATTGAGGGTGGTGGGCTTTAGGTAAATATACCAAACTATTTCATTAAAGCTGTAAGGGTGATTTCCTAATTTACTAATAGTTAAAAATAAATAGAAAAAATTACTTTCTACCTATCTATCTGTCAGTCTCTATATAGTTTGTCCGTCCGTCTATCTATTTAGACTGTCTATCGATATTGACGGTCTGTCTGTCCGTCCGTCCAGTCTGTATGTCTATCTATCTATCTATCTATCTATCTATCTATCTATCTATCTATCTATCTATCTATCTATCTATCTATCTATCTATCTATCTATCTATCTATCTATCTATCTATCTATCTATCTGTCTGTCTGTCTGTCTGTCTGTCTGTCTGACTGTCTGTCTGTCTGTCTGTCTGTCTGTCTGTCTGTCTGTCTATCCTGTCTGTCTGTCATTCTCTAATGATTAGAAATCACAGCAACAGCTCCATCAAATCATGCAGATAAAGTTTACAGCTTTAACCAACTCTATTGCTGAATTCAGTGTTATGTACAAGAATAATATGACAGAAGTTCACAAATCTATACATTATTATTAGTTTTTAAATAAAACAACCAAAACAGACCTAAAGATTCTAGAGTTGAACTTATTTTTTTCTCTTTTCAATACAGAAACCATTACATGTAGCATATGCACTTCCTGGTAAACAAAATAATTGTTCAAGAATGACCCATTGTATTGATCTCTCTCTCTCTCTCTCTTTCTCTCTCTTTCTTTCTCTCTCTCTCTGGCAGTTTGCCTAACATATTTAATGGCCTCTTACCTTCAGACTTCAAACTACTTAAAACTTTTGGCCAGCATTTCTCAAGCACTGACATCAAAGTGCGTCTTGGCCAACTTTATATCGAGTTTTCGTTGTGTTATTATTGGAGCAGCTGTGCCATGGGGTATTAAACAGCGAGATTATTAGCCTGAGGGTGAGAGTTTGCAGGTAAAAACAGAAAGACTGTGTGCTTATGGAGTTTCTTCAATAAACTGTCACCGCAGTTTTCAGTTATTACAGACTCCAACACACTAACTCACTCGGTGGTCACAGTATTTTCATGTCAAAGCTTGTTTACAGTGATTAAAGGGGTTGTTCACTCTTAAATTAAATAAAAGGCATCCGAGATCTAAATAACTTTTTTTCTGTAAAATATTAAAGAGATATTTTGTTGAAACCACAGTTTTGGTAATACAAAAAAAATGCAAGGCAACCAGCATTTTTGAGAGTCAAAAAAAACAAAACATACATGAGCAAAACAAACTGAATAGGCTCCTGACCAGTGTTGTTCAAGTTACTGAAAAAAATAGTAACTAGTTACAGTTACTAGTTACTTCATCCAAAAAGTAACTCTATCCATGTAGTCTATCTATCTATCTGTCTGTCTGTCTGTCTGTCTGTCTGTCTGTCTGTCTGTCTACCTACCTACCTACCTACCTACCTACCTACCTACCTACCTACCTACCTACCTACCTATCTATCTATCTATCTATCTATCTATCTATCTATCTATCTATCTATCTATCTATCTATCTATCTATCTATCTATCTATCTATCTATCTATCTATCTATCTATCTATCTTGTCAGTCTGTCTATTAATACTTTAATATTTAAAGGCTCTCTGCAACTCTCGCATGGTTGCCCACTAAAGCTAAGAGGGCTGTGCCTGGTTAGTACCTGGATGGAAGACCACATGGGAAAACTAGGTTGCTGCTGGAAGTGGTGTTAGTGAGACCAGCAGGGGGTGCTCAACCTGTGTTTGGTGTGGGTCCCAATGCCCCAGTAATGGGGACTCTATATATTCTATATTCGTCTTTCGAATGACACATTAAATCGAGGTTCTGACTCTCTGTGGTCTTTTAAAATCCCAGAATGTCCTTCAAAAAAAAAAAGAGTTGGGGTTTAACCCCAGCATCCTAGCAAATTTGGGGTGACACGGTGGCTCAGTGGTTAGCACTGTTGCCTCACAGCAAGAAGGTCGCTGGTTTAAGTCCCTTCTGGGCCAGTTGGCATTTCTGTGTGGAGTCTGCATGTTCTCCCCATGTTGGAGTGAGTTTCCTCCAGGTGCTCTGACTTCCACCACAGCCCGAACACATGCCCTATATGTTGATTGAATAAACTAATTTGGCTGTGTGTGTGTGTGTGTAAATGTGAATAATAAGGGACTAAGATGAAGGAAAATGAATAAAAAGCATAGCATGATGTAAGATATGTTCAGAATGGAGTACCAGCATACTGCATGTTGTGTTCCGTGCATACCGTTGTTAATAAATCTGATGTGATCGACTGTAATTGGGCGAATCCTTACATAAATAAATTTTTACATGCATTTTTTAACATATACACATTAGTATATACTTGCTGTGAAATAGCGTTAATGGCATTCAGAATAACAACAGCTATAATTATGCTAATGGCTCCTAATTGTTGTGATTAAATAGCTTCCATTTCATTTTCATGCACTAGGAGAGGCCATTACAAAACATATGCATGTGGCATCATCTGTGATAGTGAATATCTGAATATCGCAGTAGTGCTCATCATAGAGAGAGAGAGGGGTTATACAGCAGCGTGCTCATCCAGCGCTCCGTTATTAGCCAGAGAATTGTTCACAAGCCATATGTTCGATTATTTTTATAGCAGTTCAGTGGCTTAGAGACAGTGATTAACATGGCTAGCATGTTCATATGTCATTGTGTTGATATAATGGGTGTGTGTTGGTGCAACGCCTGCTGTCATTGTGTTAACACTCACTCCTTGTGATAAAAGGAGTACAGGTGAAGTCTGCATTATAGGCCCTCCTGTATATTTCCCCCCCAATTTCTGTTTAACAGAAAGAAGATGTACTTCAACACATTTCTATACATTATAGTTTGAATAACTCATTTCTAATAACTGATTTCTTTTATCTTTGCCATGATGACAGTACAGAATATTTGACTAGATATTTTTCAAGATACTTCAGTTTAAAGTGATATTTTATGTTTAAATTGTTTATTGTGAAAAAACAAACATTACATCAGTACAGATAGTTACATATCTTTCTTTTTTTTTTTTTACAAAAGAGACAAAAAAAATAACAAAAAAATATATATAATAAAAAAGAGAAATATTAATAATAATGATAATAATAAAAGAGGAAAAGAAAAATAGAAACATAAGTATTAAGTGTACTGTAAATTACAATCAAATGTTCAGATACATTGTCAATGTTGAAAGTAAACATTTACAATTAAACGGTATAAAATGGTATTAGATAAAACAAAAAAGTTTAATTAATACGAAATAAATTAAAAAAGGAGGGAACTCAGGAGAGTGCATCTATTAAATGGAAGGCAATACCTTAAAAGAGTTAAAGTAAGTTCTAAAACATTGCCACTTTTTAAAGAAATTAGTTTTCCCAAAGCATCTAACCTTTTCCAACTTAAGAAAATGCATGGTATCCACAAGCCATTGGGATGTAGTTAGAGGCTTATTTGATTTCCAGTGAAGTAGTATACGACGCCTGGCTGTTAGTGAGGTAAAGGCCAAAACATCAAGTTGTTTATAATTAAATTTGGACCAAATCTTTAAAACCCCAAAAATGGCAACATCAGGGGATGGGTTTATATTTACCTGCAACACCTTGGACATAATTGTAAAATAATTAATCCAATAATTCTGTAATAGTGGGCTCATAAAGAACATATGACTCAAATTACAACTTGGTGCATGACATCTGTCACATCTGTCATTAATGTTGGGAAAAATTTCAGATAGCCTGGTTTTTGAGAAATGGACTCTATGAAAGACTTTGAATTGTATCAGACTAAGCCGAGCGCAAATTGTACTAGAACGTATTCTCTGCATTGCACCAAGCCACCATTCTTCCTCAAAACATATTCCCAATTCATTTTCCCAAGTTTTTTTAATTTTAGTAAGAGAACCATCATCCAAGCTCAAAATGCACCCATAGATTTTAGAAATTTGTGTTGCGGGTTTAGTTGGAGTAGCTCTTCCCATACCTGTAGTTTAGGTAGGGATGGGTAGCCTGAGAATAAGGTAGCAGAGCAATGTCTAGCCTGTAAGAATCTAAAAAAATGTGATTCAAGCTCCATTTCAGAAGAAAGTTGTGAATAGTTGCAAAAAGTGCCATCCCTATACAGGTCCTGGAAATTTCTTAAACCTTTCGCATACCATTGCTTAAATACAGGATCTGCAAGGGATGGTGGAAACATAAAGTGATATTTAAAGGCTTAACTAGTTGTCACAGCCTGTGCAGATTGCTAACATACTACAAATCCGCCATTACATAGACAACAGGTTACAGCCATGCACTGTTCATGCACACCTGTTTCAGATTTCGCTGATTGCACACACTCACAGCCTGAGGATCATTATTAGGGCTGTGATAACAAATCGATTAAATCGATTAAAATCAATTACTGAAAGCGGTGGCAACAAATTTCATAATCGATTCGTCATGTCGCGCAACGCAGAGACATTTGATTATTAAAAAGAACTTGAGCGCAGACGGGAGTGAATGCACTCTGCCTCTTTCCAGCACTGATGCCAGCAGAGTTTGGCGCCTCACAGACAGGACAGAGCAAAAAACAAGCGGAGGTAACGTTAGTTAAACGGGTTCAGGCTTTATAAAGATGTCAATCAAAATGTACCTGTCGGGCTCAGGCCGAATTCTGCCGGGCCCTAAAATTTCATGCATTTTCAAAATATTAACCCTTCTGTTACAGTGTAAAATTAGTCATTTAATTTATTTAAGTCTTTACTTGATGCACTCGACCATACCACTGGACAACAATCTAGATAAGAGCAATTGCCTGAACAATTTGAGAGATACAGTACGATGGTAAAAATTGTACACATCTCTTAGTAACTGAAACCTCTTCCCATTACTATTACCATTTTATTGATCTGTTTTGACCACTTTAACCTACTATCAAGAAGCTTAATTTGCTCTACCTGTTCAATAGGCACACTCAATACAGACAAATTTAACCACTTAAACTCTGCGGACCCATAACCGGGTCCGTGACGTCATCGACTTTCGCTTTCAGATTTAAAGGGCTAGCATTGCACTAGACCCTCGTAAGTGGTTTTGTTTGAAAGTGTAGAATCTATATTTTATGCACACATGCATCACTTTGGTTTTTATCCTACTGTACAAAGGTTATTTACACTTAAATACACTTGGATACCCGAGCTGGGTATTTTACATTGGTTCATTTTCATATTTGTTTATATGACACATGTACAAGTTATAGCTCAAATGAAAGCTCTAGCCGGTGCTCATACGGTTCTAGCATTCGTTTTACTAAATTATATTCACATATCAAACAGTTGCTGAATGAATCTCTGTGTTTCCATTGCGCAGAGGTGAAAGCAATACATTCATAATCAATAAGCAGCCCCAGATAGCACAGACAGCTGTCATCTCTTAACTTATGCTGTGCGCTTCAGGGCCATTCTCCTCTGTTTTTGAGGTGATGTGCCTAAGTAATCCTTTTATATTTCTGATGTGGTCCAAACACAGTGAATTATGTTTGATCAAACAAAAGAATAGTGAAATATGAAAACAATAATCGATCGCTGTGGCTTGTACAGCACCTCTCATCAGTTGGAATACAATAACTTTTGCATAGATTTTGGTGGAGACATTTTTCTTTTTTTCTATGATTACAGACATGTGCAGGAACCACCAAAATTAATTACAGCACCCTAGACCACACAGAACCTAAAAGGTGCACTTTCAAATTTGAGTTTATAAAACAAAGGTACAAAAAGCGCCTTTTTTTTAGGTGTTTATTATAACACAGACAACATATACAGATATTTTAAACACTTTCAATGAAAATTCAAAGGGTTTTCTTTAAAATGATACAACATTTTTGCATTTACACCTCTGCCTGTGGATTTGGGAAGCTTTTAAATTTGGGTAGGCAAAATCCAGGCGGAAATCCCAAAATAACAGCAGAGTTTGTGATTTACATTTAAATTGAAAGTTTGATCCAAACACAATACTTTAGGTTTTTGTCAAATTTAAAACCAGTTAAATCCCCTATAAAAGTGATTCTGCATAATAGGTCTCCTTTAAGTATATTGTTTTCAAGTACATTCTTTCTGTAATGAGTATGTTTAAAGTATACTAAATTACACCTCATTTCACGAGTAAAGACGTTCACTACAGGCTTGAAAATACATTTAACATTACTTGGACATGTGATGCTGAATAATGCAGACATGTTGGATAAACATGTCAGCGCATATGTCATCTGAGATGAGCGTATGAGAGATTAATGTAATCTTAATTATAGATTTTGTGTGGTAAAAGGAGATCAGTGTCTTTAACCCTATTGATTTCTTATTGACTTTGAATCAGCCCAGCGCAGGATCGCTCACTGGAGATTATGATCTCAGGAGATGCAGAGAAACGCATAAAAACAAACCTAAAAGCCAGCTGGAGATTTTATTTGCGGATATTTAGTTTCATGCTTATCTTTTATTTTTATTTTTATATAATTATATTTTATAGGATTTTTCAAGACCAACCACAAAGAAACACATACATATACACACACACACACACACACACACACACACACACACACACACACACACACACACACACACACACACACACACACACACACACACACACACACACAAACACAACACTTTGAATTGTTTTCCTCTTTTTTAAATATTTCCCAAATTATGTTTAACAGAGAAGGGAATTTTTACAGTAAAATTCTTATAATATTTTTTTATTCTGGAGAAAGTCTTATTTGTTTTATTTCGGCTAGAATAAAAGCAGTTTTTAATTTTTTTAAACACCATTTTAAGGACAAAATTAATGGCCCCTTTAAGCTAATTTTTTTCTTGATAGTGTAAAGAACAAACCATCGTTATACAATAACTTGCCTAATTACCCTAACCTGCCTAGTTAACCTAATTAACCTAGTTAAGCCTTTATATGTCACTTTAACCTGTATAGAAGTGTCTTGAAAAACATCTAGTAAAATATTATTTACTGTCATCATGACAAAGATAAATGAATCCATAATTAGAAACGAGTTAATAAAACTATTTTGTTTAGAAATGAGCTGAAAAAATCTTCTCTCCGTTAAACACGAATTAGGGAAAAAATAAACAAGCGGTCTAATAATTCAAGGGGGCTAATAATTCTGACTTCAACTGTATATAAAATCCCTTTTTGTAAATGTTAATTGGTGAGAAAAACCAAAATGGGTCGTCTCATGCAGATCTGCCTTGTGTTTCCAGCTTTTGTTTTTGCTCCTGGGCGCTAACAGTCACGTTAATGAACGCATATCCGATTATGACACTCATCAAATTGATTTGACGAAGTTTATCTCTCAGGCATGCACTGACTCACGCTTAACCACACTGAGCTTTTTTTCAGAATAATGTCGCATACCATTACACACATTTCTCCATTCAGTCTGTAAAATAAGAGAAAATTTGAGTCAACATCACGGTTAGTCTCCCATTACCCATGAATCATTGACCCAGCAGTAGCGCCGCAGCTATTAAGTTAAGAAGAGCTGCATTATAATGTGGACTGTGGAGAAACTCCGCTTCTTTTAGACGTCTAGATCAAATTTCTGAAGGGTGAGGAGTTCCAGAGAACGGACTTCATTTTGGGAAAATGCATTATGGGACATGGATCGATTCGACGAGTTACATAAGCACATCTTCTTTCAGCACCGCTTCATTTCTGCTGCAGATACGGTTACAGTTAACTGAGTTTGAGCAATTCTGTCAGATTAGATTGACTTGCTATGCTGAGATGCCAACATAGGCTCATTCTGAAAACGTAGCCCTATATACATTTCTGGAGATTTGCCAATTATGTAGCCAGATGTACATATGGCTGCATTTCGTCTTTAAAATTAAGGCTACGGGGCAGTTTGACTCCATTCCTTTTCGTGATTACCAGCTGATCGCTTACCTCCATATGGACGGCTTTACAGCTGTTACCAGTTTGTCCAGTGGTTTGCTGTGTACTTCGGCGGACTTGAGATGCAGAGAGGACTTGACCACAAAGATAGGGATAGAGTCTGGCAAAGAACAGTTCCAGAAAGCGTGTAAGACAAAAATATAAGCCAAAAAATAAAAATAAACAAGTAACTAACAGGGTGAGAATGTGGTAAAATCTGAAAGCCTAGTAAAAATCAGACGAGGGCTTTTCTTTTTCTGGATTGCTTTTAAAAACACTGTTGGTTGGGTTTAGGGAAGTGGGTGGGCGGGTTAAACTGTGCTTTTAAAAACACTATTTTTTGGATTTAGTGAAGTGGGTGGACGGGTCAATTGGTGCTTTGCAAACACTATTGGTTGGGTTTAGGGAATAAGGAGTGTGGGTCAGTCGATCAGTCAGTTAGTAAACAGTCAGTCGACAGCGGCCTCTGGTGGATTCATGAGAAAACAGAAGGTGTGAATTTCACTCACGAAAGAAATTTGAGATCTTAAAAAGCATACACAGCAGCGTCTGGCGGATTCATGAAAACAAAAACTTTTAAAAAAATAATAAATAAATAAAAAATTCACAGCTCCTGGGACGTATTTAACGCTCTCCAACACTGTATATAGGGGTACGTTTTCAGAATGAGTCTGGATTGTGAGATTTCTTTACTATTCCTATTTTAAAATTTTTAAATCACAAACAATCATACTTAAAAGGTATCACTTTTATTTTAATGCCTCATTGTGGTCTGAAAAAAACACTTTATAAATTAAACACTTTAGTTTAAGTGTTTACTATTATTTAACTACTGGTTTATTACTGGCCTACTATACAGATGTTAACTGTTTATTAGCACTAATGAAGTCTAATCTTATTTAACACCCCTACACAATTCCTAAAAACAGCTACTACCTTAATAACTATTAATAAGAGTCTAATGAGTAGTTTATTGAGCTGAAATTTGATGATGGTTATAGCAAAGTTTATTCATTTATTCATTTTCCTTTTGCTTAGTCCCTTTATTCATCATGGGGTCGCCACAGTGGATTGAACCGCCAACTTGATCTAGCATGTTTTACACTGTGGATGCCCTTCCAGCTGCAACCCAGTACTGGGAAACACCCATACACTACGGTCAATTTAGTTTATTCAATTCACCTATAGCGCATGTGTTTAGACTGTTTTTCACTGAAAACTGTAAAATATACATAAATTTGCATTTTCCTTATTTTGTCTGTCATGTTTCCCACCATTTATTTATGCTTTTGAATTGCATTATGGGCCCTTGATGTTTCCTTCAACCTCTTTGGTGTTGAAAAGTTGGAACAAGTGACTTTTATTGACATTTTAATAGTTTGTGAGATGTTGTCTGGGTTGCTGTTGTAAATTATCGTACAAAAACCTGGAATTATTCCATAATATATTGATTCAAACCACTAAAATGTCAACAAAAGTCACTTTGTTAACCTGCAGTGTTGAATTTTCAACATAATGAGTCGAAATCAAGCACCCATAATGCAATTTATAACTAAACAAAATCACAAAATACTGCTAATTAACATATATTATTATAGTGATCTCTGCAATTTTCCATATTTAAAGGTGCTCTATGTAAGTTTGACTCTTCTAAAACATAAAAATACCATAATATGTTTGCAGATATTCAGAAACATGCTCAATGAACATTCTTGTTTATCTAAAAAAACAATGCTGAAGTCAGATATTCAGCTTTAAAAATCTGTGTTATGTGCTGGAATATCTGTCTTTGTTTTGGTTCCTTTAACCCGCCCGCTGCCACTTCAGCCAATTATAGTCCAGCACCCCAGGTTGCCTTGGTGAAAAACATATTTATTCATTAAGTAAGGAAGGCTCTTAAAGTGTACACCCTCGACCAAAATGTGACCTCCGGTGGACAGTAGCAGACTCCTAAATGAGACACAGATTCAGAGTTCCACATGAGGAGGTTATTAATTAGCAAATAATATAAACATTACGAACGTAAACATTATGTGAGCAGGTTACATTGTAACCTGCTCACCTGCTTAACAATACGTTACATGATGAAATTTGCAGTGATGAGCAATTGGGCTGTTTGCACCAGATGCAACATGACAGAAATTCAAATATAGCCATTCAGAAGCACAAAATAGTGCACTCACTGCACTCTCATGAAATGGTAGGGTTTATTATCAAATTAATATATATATAACCTCTTTAATATTATTAAATAGACATGCTGAATCAACGATATGTTGGTGTCGTCAATCTGGCAACCTGTGCTTGCGTGTGTTTTGAACCAGGTGTGCAATACCTAATTCAACCACTGGGTGTCAAACTTAAATACTCCACCTTTAATATATGAATAAAACAGCATGTAGAAGAGATTATTGAGCACATAACTCTCTCTCTCACACACTTTTTTCCACTTCTCAGCATGTGCAGTAATTGCCTATGCTAACTCATTATAAAGTGCATTAATCAGAATGGGCCTTTTACGGCTCTCAGACAGGCACACAGTGGCGATATGCTGCTCTCTCTCCAACTGCTGTACATCTGCCTCGCTCTCTCATTATTCTCTCGCACTGCTTTTCACTTTGTTCTCTCTCTGTTTCTGTTTTCTCAGTTTTGCCTGCGCTTGTCATTATTTCATTTCCACTTTATCTGGCTTCTCTCTCTCTCCGTCTCTCTCTCTCTCTCCACCCTGTTGTGCTGCACTGCAGTATTTCTGAGCGCTGAGAGTCTGATGCCGGTGTGTGTGTGTGCTCTGCATTTCTGATTTTTATGAATCCGCCTGATGTGTGTGTTGATGTATGATGTGACCTCTTGCTTGCACATCCAGCTGTGGCACTAGTGAAAAATACAAGGGTATAATATGATTGTGGATTTTTATATTATCAACACCGCTATTTTTAAGTAAAACATGTGAGGGTAAAATTGGTCTTTGGTGTTTTGTTTGGGTTTTACTGGTGGCAGCATTTGAGCTGATGCAGATGACAGTTTATTAAAAGAAGTTCTGATTCGCTCTGTTATAACTGCAATATTCTAAAACAGTTCATTTCGTAGTTGAATTAAATATACTGTATGAATGAATTAATGAGTTCAGAGGTTTATTATATTCATGTTACCTGCATTAAATCTCACATAAACAGAAAACAATAGTTTTTAGGGAATTTTTGACCAATTTCATTAATCGATAACTCTTTCGATTGAAATGTTGTGAGCCGATATTTTAGCTAATCAATAAAAATACAACTTTTTCTAATTTGTCAAGATGATTTTGGGGATTTATTTGACCGATAACAATAAACGATATCTTGTTAGATTGAAAGATATTCAGCTGATATATTAGCCAATTAATAATAATATAAATTTACCATTTTCAGGATGATTTCAGGGAATTTCTAACGAATATCAATAACCGATAACTCGTTAGATTGGAAGGACATTAGCCGATAAATAAAAAATATTGTAAAAAATTTCTAGATGATTTTAAGGAATTGTTTTGACTGATACTGGTTACCAATAAGTCTTTATACTGGAAGATAGTCGGCCGATATATTAGCCAATTAATAAAAATATAACTTTTAAAATATTTTCAGGATGATTTTAGGGATTTTTTGAACGGTATCAATAACCGATAACTGATTAGATTGGAAGGTAGTTAGCCGATATATTAGCCAATAAATAAATTATAACTTTTAAAATATTTTCAGGATGATTCAGGAAATTTTTGACCGATATCAATAACCGATAACTCTTTAGATTGGAAAGCTGTTAGTCGATATAATTGCCAATAAATAAAAATATAAATTTTTCGAATTTTTCAGGATAATTTTAGGGAATTTCTGACTAATATCATTAACCAATAACTCTTTAGATTGTTCGGCCATTAGTCGATATATTATCCAATAAATAAAAATATAACTTTTTCACATTTTTAAGAATGATTTTAAGGATTTTTTGACCTATGCCAATAACCGATAACTCTTTAGGTGGAATGACAGCTGGACGATATATTAGTCAATAAATAAAAATATAAACTTAACATTTTCAAGATGATTTTAGGGAATTTCTAACCAATATATAATAAAAAATAACAATAAATAATAAAAATATAACAAGTTTTTCTAGATGATTTTAAGGAACTTTTTTGACCGATACCAGTTACTAATAACTCTTTAGATTGGAAGATAGTTGGCCGATATATTAGCCAATAAATAAAAATATAACTTTTTCAAAATTTTCAGGATGATTTTAGGGAATTTTTGACCGATAACAATACTCGGTAACTCTTCAGATGGGAAAACTGCTGGTCAATATATAAGCCGATAAATAATAATAATATAAATTTTTCTCATATTTAAGGATGATTTTAAAGGATTTTTCGACCAATATCAATAACCAATAACTATAGATTAGAAGGCAGTTAGCTGATATATTAGCCAATAAATAAATAATTTTTTTACATTTTCATGATGATTTTAGTGAATTTTTGACCGATATTAATACCCGATAACTCATTAGATTGGAAGGCTGTTAGCCAATTTATTAGCAGATAAATAAAAACATAAATTTTTCAAAATTTTCTGAAAGATTTTAAGGATTTTTTGATCTATAACAATCCCCGATAACTGTTTAGATGACTGTTTGCCGATATATTAGCCAATAAATAAAATATATTTAAAAAAAATAAAATATTCAGGATGATTTGCCAGAACTTTTGACCGATATTAATACCCGATAACTCATTAGATTGGAAGGCTGTTAGCCAATATATTGGCAGATAAATAAAAACATAACATTTTCAAATTTTGCTGGAAGATTTTAAGGATTTTTTATCAATAACAATAACAGATATATCTTTAGATGAGAAGACTATTGGCCGATATATTAGTCAATAAATAAAATACACATTTAAAAAAAAAAATTTAGGATGTTTTGCTAAAATTTATGACCGATATCAATACCCGATAACTCTAGACTGGAAGGCTGTTAGCCAATATATTAGCAGATAAATAAAAACATTATTTTTTGTAACATTTTCTGGAAGATTTTAAGGATTTTTTGACCGATAACAATAACCGATAACTCTTTAGATGGGACGGCTGTTGGTCAATATATCAGTCAATAAATAAAAAACTTACATTTTTTGACATCCAAAACCTTGGATTTAAGACCAAAAAACATTCTAAAAATATTAGTTCAACTTAAGTCATATGAAATCTTTGGCGTATACATGTAGACTTTGGTATCTTGGCAAAACTAAGGACAGTTTAAGAAATCTCTAGTGAAATACATGAAGAAGCACAAAAGATTTTATTCCCAGGAGAGCATTCGAGAAACTAGAGAATTAAGCAATCATTTGCATTTGCTTTTCGTTTAATCTCATCAGTGTTAAGCAGAAATAATGCTGTACACACAGCTATCCAACTAGCAAGTCCACTAGAAATAGATAATAATATATTCTCATACACACCCTGATCACAATCATCACTAAATTATGCATGCTACTGTAATGCTTTTAACATGGATTCTTACAACTAAAGCAGTGTGTGTATGTGTCTATATACTGTACATATAGTGTGTATGTAAACAGATCAGTAAATATAGCAGCTTGGCTGTTGCGGAGGCCAGTGTTATCCAGCATGTGTTTGTGTGGGAACAGGATGATTTATAGTGAGGCTTGTGCAAAGGAAAAAGAGAATCAGCCACGATCTCAGCATTATTAAACATCGTCTCACAGAAAAAGGCCACAAAGGAAAGAGATCTGCAGTACAGACTGCCTCTCTTGTAACAAATGTCTTCATCTAAGAAACGAAGACAGAAAAAAAAGCTTTTACTGATGATATACATTGGAAAACAGCATTGGCAGCTGAAGTTATTTGTCTCTGTGAAAGTGTAATGTTGTTTGCACTGTGTGTTTATGAGTCATGCATATATATGTGTGTGTGTGTGTGTGTGTGTGTGTGTGTGTGTGTGTGTGTGTGTGTGTGTGTGTGTGTGTGTGTGTGTGTGTGTGTGTGTGCGTGTGATTGTGAGGCTTGGCCAATGTTGTTAGTAAAACTTGCAGTGACCTTATGTTTGCTTAAGGAAAAACAACCTAAAGTCTGTATGAAATGAATATCTACAATGCTTATTTTACTTGTGCACATTATTATTTTTAGGGTGAACAGTTAATCCTTGCATGCTAATCCACTGTGAAAAACAAATCTGTTTTGGTAATCTTTAATTAAAATCTTGAATGGCCGTCCTTCGCTGATGACATCAGTATGCAAATTAGCAAAATTATGTTTAGCCACACCCCTTTAACATTTAGTTTGTTAGGAAGTGAGAAAATGAGAGTAGCAGTGCAAAAATAAAACCACGGTGCTACATAAACAAAGTTTTAAATAGCTATCTTTTACACCTAAGTTGCGTCCCAAATGGCACACTATGTAATTATGCACTTACACACTCAACAGCATAGTATATGTGTGTAGTGTCGTCCCAAATGGAGCACTAATGTTTTTTTACTAAACAGATCGTCAAATCGTTTCCCTGATGATGTTGCACGGTTGCTAAATTAGTGAAATAAATGACCAAACTATCAAATAATTCCTGCAATGAGTATAACCGCATTCACCATCAGGAGGCGCTATAATCACTCTCGTACGAGAATTTTGCTTTCACAATCCAAAATAAATAATCCAACATGACCACCTGAAAGCTCCGCCCCCCTTTTGTTATGTGAGCAAAGCTGCGTTCATTGAGTGCGTGAAGTGTCCATCATTCCACACTTCATTTTACCGGTTGAATGAGTGCATCATCCTGGAATTAAAGTGCACTTATTATTTTTAGCTTACAGTGTGAATGCACTACTTACTAACACTATTAATACTACAAAATGGCGTAGAATAGTGCATAAGTATGCGATTTGGCACGCACCTTTACACTTAACTTTTTTCAACACAGGCTTATTGTGGATACGTACCCCTGTCGTCATTTCTGGAGAACGCAAATTATGTAGCCAGAGGTACGTTTGGCTGCATTTTGTCTTTAAAACGAACGATATGGGAGAGTATGATGCTGCCGAAGGCTTCTGTTCCTTACCAGCTGACCGCTTACCTCCGTGGGGATGGATTTTCTGGTGTAACCAGTTTGCCCAGTGGCTCGCTGCGTATGTCATCGAACTTGGGATGCGGAGTGGAGTTGACCATGATGACAGGCTTCGAGTCTGACGAGGAATGGTTGCAGAAACTAGGTAAAACAATAGAAAAATTAAATACATAAATAAACAACAGGCTGAAAACATGGTGAAATCAAGCAGCCGCAACGGCTTTTCGTTTTCTAGATTTCTTTTGAAAACACTATCGGTTGGGTTTAGTAAAGGGGGTGGGTCAGTCAGTCCAAAGCAAGCTGGCCTGGTCGGCTGAAGTGTATATTGCGCCCTCTGGTGGAGCAAAAGAAACTTGAGATCATCAAAAAGCATACACTGCAGCCTCCTGTGGATTTGCAAAAACAAAAACTGCGAGCAGCTGTACTTAAGGTTACGTATTTCACTGTCCCCAGAAATGTAGACCTGGGTATGTATCTGCAATGAGCCTGGGTTGAGCTTGTTTAAATAAAAACCTATACACAACTAACATGAACTGAATTGCATCATGGGATGTTGATCTCTGCTGTCGACTTTTGATGTTGAAAATTCAACTCTGCAGTTTAACAAAGTGACTCTTACTGACATTTTAGAAGTTTAAAACAAGAAATTGTTTAAGAAATAACATTGAGCCAATTAAAATAACAGAAAAATGTACTGCCAGTTTTTTGGTACCAGTTTTGTACCGTAATTTAAAACACAAACACAGACAATATATCACTTCAAACTATTAAAAATGTCACTTTTTCAAACTTCTCAACCTCAAAGGCTTTTGGAGAAAAGATCAAGATCCCATAATGCAACTCAAAAGCATAAATACCTGCAAGTAAAAGAAAAACATCAATCACCAAATATGGAAGTGTTTATTTACATATCAGAATAATCTGACTATACTATCTGTACATATACTATAAATACTGAAGTTTACACATATCCAAAGACAGACCATGCAAGCACTTTTACATAAGACAGAACAATATTGTGCAAGATGTTGTGCAAAGGAGTTGAACAATACCTTCATTTTTAAAAGAACATGGTAAAACTTGGCAAAACTCTACTGCTTAACTGTAAAGGAAAACGTGGAGAGTTTCTGGTAACACTTAAGGGCTGATTTATACTTCTGCATCAAACGCACGCGTATGCTACGGCATTGAAGCATAGCCCTACGCCGTGGCCGTCGCTGATGTGCACCTCTCATAAAATGTAACTACACGTCGCAACAACGCGTAGCGCAGGCTCTGTGATTGGTCGGCTTGGTAGCGCTGACGAGTCTGGGCGGGACCGAGAGTCACGCGAATGGCGCGACCCCGATGGAGCGTTTATTAACAAGTGTGGAGTCCCGTGAAGGAGCTCCAGATGGAAAGTTTTTGTTTTGTGTTTACCTCATAGTTAAAGTTGTTGCACGTCCGCCGGTTCCTGCCTCAAAATGAGCGAGTTTGAGCAACTTGTACATCCAGGAAGTGTTCAGGAAAAGCAAAACACCAGCGAAGAAACTCGACACAGAGGAACATTTACACCTCACTGCCAACTAGTGTTCGGAAGTGTTAATGCAGACCAACAGAGAAGTATAAATGCACAGCTACGCACGTTGCATGCGCCGTGGGTTACGCCGGCCACTTGACGCAGAAGTATAAACCAGGCTTTAGGTCACATTCATTTTTTTTCTGCTTAGTCCTTTATTTGTCAGAGGTTGCCACAGAAGAATGAACCACCAAATATTCCAGCATATGTTTTATGCAGTGGATGCCCTTCCAGCTGCAACCCATCACTGGGAAACACCCATACACACTCATTCACACACACTCAACCACTACAGCTAATTTAGTTCATCACTTCACCTATAGCGCATGTGTTTGGACAGAGGGGGAAACCGGAGCATCCGGTGGGAAACCCACACCAACACGGGGGGAACATGCAAACTCCACACAGAAATGCCAACTGAACTCACTGCTGTGAGGGGACTGTACTAACCACTGAGCCACCATGCCATGCCTTGGTCACAAGTCATGCTATTAACTACTGGCTTATAACCTGACAATTATTAAGATAATAACTGTTCATCATGAAGTATGATTTTATTCTGCATCCATAATCCTACCCAATACCTTAACCCAACTTCCACCTTACTATTAGTAAACAGTTAATTAGTGGTTTATTAAGCTAGTTAGTTAATGGTTTAATACCGTGAATTGCTCCTTTAAAACCAAAACAAACTACGCAACAGCTTTGTATGTGTAACAGACAGACAGAAGTGAAATCATCAGCCGCTGAGCGTTTTGACCTCTGCTCCTACTGATGCTGACAGACACACACACACACACACACACACACGCACACACACACTCCTCAGAGACGCAGATCTGCCGGATTCCATGATCTCGATCTGTTTCAGCTCATCTGCTTCTCTCTGACTCAGTCCTAACATTTAACAGCCCACTGGAAGTTACATTTCAGTCTGTTTTTCACACATGCTGGTATTTAAATATCAAGGCTGCAGAAATTGCCGAACAGAGCATGTGTTACGTGGATTAATATTATGAAGCTCGAAAGCCTCAAATAAAGGGACTGGTTGTAGGAAAACGTGCACTAGAGCAATTCCAGCGTTATGGATGTGACGTTTGGGGTAAAATCTCAAGACATCAATCAGGGGCAATTTTAGGATTTTCATTTTAGGGGGGCTCAGCTCCTTTTGAGGTAAAAAAAAATAATAAAATAAAAAATATGTCAGCCTAAGATTCAATTTATAAGTAATGATTTAGTGGTAATACACTTAAAAATATTTGTCGGTGGCGCAATGGGTAGCACAATCACCTCACAGCGAGAAGGTGGCTGGTTCGAGCCCCAGCTGGGTCAGTTGGCATTTCTGTGTTGAGTTTGCATGTTCTCCCCATGGGTTTCCTCATGGTGCTCTGGTTTCCAAACACATGCACTATAGTTGAATTGAATAAACTAAATTAGCCGTAGTGTTTGAGTGTGTGCGAGAATGTGTGGGTGTTTTCCAGTGTTGGGTTGCGACTGAAAGGGCATCAGCTGCGTAAAACATATGCTTGACTAGTTGGTGGTTCATTCCACTGTGGCGACCCCAGATTAATTAAGGGACTAAGCCAAAAAGAAAATGAATGTAATATACATAGTTAAAGTGAGAGTTATTAGCCCCCCTTTGATTTTTTTTTCTTTTTAAAATATTTCACAAATGATGTTTAACAGAGCAAGGAAATTTTCACAGTATGTCAGATAATATTTTGTCTTCTAGAAAAAGTCTTATTTGTTTTATTTTGGCAAAAATAAAAGCAGTTTTAAATTTTTTAAACACCATTTTAAGGTCAATATTATTAGCCCCTTTAAGCTATATTTTTTTTCGATAGTCTATACAATAACTTGCCTAATTACCCTATATAAATTTATACATACACACATTTTATATATATATATATATATATATATATATATATATATATATATATATATATATATATATATATATATATATATATATATATAATACACGTGTGCATTCATGTGCGTGTATGTGTGTGTACTTGTGCATGTAAGCATGCAGTGTCGACTGTGAATACTCAGCATGATCTGGTTTTCTTCCCTGTGGCTTCATACATGCATATAGATGTGTGTGTGTGTGTGTGTGTGTGTTTGTGTGTGTGTGTGTGTGATTCAGCGCTCTAATGCAGCACTGTGGAAAACAGGGAAGGATGGAGAAAGATAAAAATGAAGGATGACAGAGAAAGTGAAAGTGTTTGTGTCAGCGAGGAAGAGCGTTCTCTCTCAGCCATTCCACTCACGTGATGAATACATTTCCTTTAAAAGATCAAATTAACGATTTATGCAACTAATTTAGTAATTCCTCACGGTCTTGGCTGGTGATACGTCTGTATTAATATAACGAATAGTCCATTCCACACACACACACACACACACACACACACACACACACACACACACATACAAGCTGAACACAAACAATTGCAACATCTCTATAAATAGAGCGGCCGGGCAAACAGAAATAGATGCAGAGAGGAAAAAGCGTGGTTCAGCCGCCTGGATCTAAACTCGCAGACAATCTGTCTGTTTCTGTCGGACACACAAACGAACAGCGACAGGCACAGGTAACACAGAGCTCACAAACGGCAGCATCTGCATTTAAAGCAGCCTCGGGTGCTACTCCAGCATTAAAGGGGACCTATTAGGCAAGAATCACTTTTATAAGGGGTTCAAACACAGATGTGTGGTGACAGTCTGTGAATATAAGCAGCTTCTAATGGCAAAAATGCATTGCTTTTATTTGTTCTGCAGTAACACTCTGATTGACATTCTCGTTTTGCACGTATCATCAGAAGGAAAAAGCCCCGCCCAATAATCTCTACCTCATTAGCATAGGACATTAGTCTTGTGTAAGAATCTGTCACTATGCTGAAACACAGGCGTTTTTAGCTCCACCCTCTTTTCAAATCTCATTTGAATTTAAAGCGACAGTCACCAAAATGGCACTATCAGGATCAAAGCCAAAAAGACAACCCAGGCTCATTCTGAAAACGTAGTCCAGCGGACGTTTCTGGAGACCGCGAAATACACCCCGGGAGGTACGTATTTGTGCAGTTTTTGTATTCGCAAATCCTCGAGAAGCCGCTGTGTGGGCTTTTTCGTATCTCGAGCGTCTCTCGTGAGTGCCGTTCGCGCCCGCGCTGTTCTCGCATCAACCCACCAGAGGCCGCTGTCTGACTGACCGAATGATTGACTGCGCAACCGGCCAATCAGCTGACCCACCCTTTCCTGAACCCAACCAGTTTTACCGATTGACCCGCCCGCCAGCTCACTAAACCCGAGCAACAATTTAGAAAAGCCGTCTAGAACAGGGGTTCCCAAAATTTTCAGCTCGCGACCCCCAAAATAACAATTCCAGTGACTCGCGACCCCCAATATCCTCTGAGGTGGAAAACTTGCATGCAATGGCGCACACACACCAATAAACCAAAGTCTATTCTTCATTTTATTATTTTTTTTAAATGTATGTCGGTGCTGTAAATGTGCCAGAAATTTTAACCTGGTCTTATAAAATCAATCTGCTGCATCTGACGCTATTACTGAGTCTTTAATATAATGTAATTACCTGAGGGGTCGCAATCCAATAGAACTAGTAACTATAAGCTTATAAAGTAACTATTTACAGTAGTGTATATAGTAACTGTAAACGACAAATTTTTTAATAGGTTATGGATTAAAATGTTAATTCTTTTGGTTCAATAAAAATAAATAGATTTTTGGTAATCACCAGGCGACGGCCCCTTCATTGTCCCGCGACCCCTCGGGGGGTCCCGACCCCCACTTTGAGAACCACTGGTCTAGAAAAAGAAAAACCCTCGTCTGTTTTTTTTTTTTTTTTTTTTTACCACATTTTCGGATTTCACCACATTCTCAGCCTGTTATGAACTCGATCGCTTTATTTTTTGGATTCTGTTTTTGTCTTACCTGATTTCTGGAACCGCTCTTCCTCGAACCCGGACGCCTTTGTCAACTCCTCCTCTCTGAATCTGAAGTCCGCCGACACACACGATGATACCTCCCGGGACGTATTTCGCGGTCTCCAGAAACTTCCACGACACTACGTTTTCAGAATGAGCCTGGGTTGCAAAATGAGTCAGTTTTAAAGAGTTATTTAAAAATTATTATGGCCAATTTCCAGTGAGTGGTATGGTTCGGTTTGGTACGCTTTTATGGCCGTTTCTACTGTCAAAAGGCGTACCGAACCGGACCGTACTGTACCACTTTTTCGGCACCCTTTTTAAAGGGTACCAAACACAAGAAAGGGTAAAAAAAAGGCAGAGCTAGACAGCTGAACGCTTTGGTATACAGAGATACATCATTCGCTCACGCAACAAGCCAGAATAAAAAAAAGGAACCGCCATGTTTAAAATACACAGCCGAGAGATTACAGCATAATTATATATCTATATAATAAGGAGCCATGGTCCACCCGGGCTCAAACAAACCTTCGTTGTCTTGATGAACAGCCACAAAGCCAAGAAGAGCAGATTTACCCTGTGCCCCGTAGTTTTTTACGAGCCAGTCTGAAGCGCGAGGGGTTTCGCTTTCTTGCTTGCGCTCGTCACGAGTCTATATTTAAAATAACAAACTTCTTGAGCTGATGATAATAACGTGCGCATGATTATTGACGTGCTTTTAAAACCCGATCCTGTCAGAAACTGACAAACGCGAGAGTGACGCGCGGAAAAACTAAGGAGAAGCCGGAAAAAAAGGAGCACTTTATTTTTTTCAGAAAACGTGAACAAACTGCCATGCTTAACTATTATCATCGCCTGTTGGACTATTATGAACTGGGAATGAAGGAATGACTTTCTAACAAGAATTTACACGCGCTGCTGAAGATTACAGACACGGATGAGAGGTCTGCTCTGACTGTGGGCTATATTTCGTGTTGTTTTTGAACCCAAATAAGGACTAAATGTATGCAGTGTGTAGTTCTTCTATAGTTGGTAACATATCGGAGACTGTAAGGGTCTGTCTTCATATGTTGCATTTATTTATTTATTTCATATAATCGCAGATGTTACAGTAGTCATTGGTCTGCAGTTATAATCAAATCCTGTTCATAGAAAGGTTAGTAATGAACATTTATACAGAGGTATTTATGTGTATAAAGCATCTGTTTTGTGAGCAGTGCTTCTCATATGATATGTAAGCGACCCATACAGCTGTAGACATTATCTCGAGTGAAAATGACGTTGACTGAAACTTTCTGTCGTACACCACACCCACCAAAAGAGTACCATTGGTACCCTTTTAGCAGTGAAAACGCAAGCCTGATAAAGGTGACCCGTACCATATCGTACTGCACCAGTCAGTGGAAACGAACCATTAGTGTGGTATTTTGAGCTGAAACTTCACACAGACTCTCTAGGAACATCAGAGACTTATTTTACATCCTGTGAAAAGGGGCATAATAGGTGCACTTTAACACCTTTGTTTTAATATGGTTTTAAACACAGCTTCTCATCCATTAGCCAATATAAGCAATCCGACCATCAGATGAAGAGTTCACATGAATGCGGTTGTAAACCTTTTATTAATTAAACCATTACTATTTTATTTGTATAAATCGTTTTTAATTAAATTCATTAATTTTCCTTCGGCTTAGTCTCATTATTTATAAGGGGAATTACACAGCGGAATGAACCGCCAACTTATCCAGCATACCTGTATGTTTTTCACAGCAGATGTCCTTTCAGCATTGGGGAACATCCATACACACTCATTCAGCTGGGACTTGAACCAGCGACCTTCTTGCTGTGAGGTGACAGCGCTAACCACTGAGACACCGTGTCGCCTTATTTTAATTCATTTAAATGTAATTTAATTTAATGTTATTTTGATTCAAAAACATTCATAATTTGATGGAATTTTAGTTGAATTAAAATGTTATTGAAATAAAGTTTTATTATTTTAATTTAATATAATGTTAATTTAGGGGTTGCACTGTGGCGCAGTGGGTAGCAAAATCGCCTCACATTAAGAAGGTTGCTGGTTCAAGTCCCAGCTGGGTCAGTTTTTGGGGCATTTCTGTGTGGTATTGTGTGAATGAGTGTGTATGGATGGTTTAAGCCTCGGCTGGGTTAGTTGGCGTTTCTGTGTGAAGTTTGAATGTTCCCCCCGTGTTTGCGCGGGTTTTCTCAGGGTGCAAGTCCGAAAACATGCGTTGTAGGTAAATTGGGTAGGCTAGAATTGTCTGTAGTGCATAAGTGTGAATGAGTGTGTATGGATTTTTGCCAGGGATGGGTTGCAGCTGGAAGAGCATCCCCTGTGTAAAACATATGGTGGATAAGTTGGCGGTTCATTCCGCTGTGGCAATCCCAGATTAATAAAGAGACTAAGCTGAAAAAAAAACGAATGAATGAATGGATCATGTTAATTTTGTTCATTTAATAGATTTTTTTGTTAATTTAATTAAATGTAATGTTATTTAATTGACTCTTTTCTTTTATTTTGACAAGGCATTTGGAGTTTGTTATTATAAACATTGTTGTGCAGTAATATAGAGATTTTACGAATGTTTGTCAATATATAACATGTCTTTTTTAAGGATACATTCAGATTTCTAATATAAATGAATTAAACAAAATGCTAAGGATTGTTGCAAACGCATAAAAAAAGACGTAATAGACATTCTCAATCTCTCTCTCTCTATTTTCCACAGAAACCTTGGGAAATCAGGTCTTCGTGTTTCTTGTTTGGGTCTCGGTGAGTAAACTATTCATCCATTTCAACCGAGGAGTCATTCGTTGTTTTTCTCAATGGTCTTTTTTTATGTAAAAACTATTTGAATATACTTCAAGAATGTTTAAATGTATGTACTTAGTGTATATTGCATTTTATAAAACGATGAACATTGTACTCGCAGATAATCTAACAATGTAAAGAGCACTTAACTGCACTTATACAGAATATCAATTCTCAGCATATACTGTATAAGTACGCCCCTCACAAATCTCTCTTTTAAGTTCATATTTTAATAGGAAGCTATACAATACTATATTTGTGCATATACATTAGATTAGTGGGTGCTGAAGCCAAATCTGGAGCTTATCTAACAAAATAACTTACAATAACGGTCCAAAACTAGTGCACCAAATCTATATGTTATAGAAAAATATTAAATACAAATATAGAAAGAGGAAACATCAATAGAAACAAAAAGAATTACAAATTTAGCAGAAATTTTGTAGGTTTTTATTTATCTTTGCAATATTTTGCTTGAATTCAATTGTATTATCTTTCAATTTCTAAATGTGTTTGGTGACTAAAATATTATTTTAATAAATACTTATGTTTAATAAATCTGTTTTGTTTAAATGCACAAAAATACATTGCCTATAATCACTGAGAAATGGATACAATATTCATTTAAAATGGGGTGTGCTTTATTATACTGAGCACTGTATGTAATAGGCTAGTTAGGGTAATTAGGCAAGTCATTGGACAACAGTGGTTTGTTCTGTAGACAATTGAAAATATACTGCTTAAGGGGGCTAATAACATTGTCCTTAAAGTAGTTTTAAAAATTTTAAAACTGCTTTTTTTCCAGCTAAATGTAAACAAAGACATTTGAAATCCATTAGAAACATTATCATTGTAAATACTGTGATAATAGCCTTGCTCTGTTAAGCAGCACTTGGGAAAGAACAAAAAAAAGAATAAAGGAGGGCTGATAATTTTGCCTTGAATAATATATATCATTTTAGCCAAACTAAAAGAAATCAGACTTTTTTTCCTAGAAGAGAAACTCCAGGCTAGTGCAGCAAAAGAAGATTCACTTTGGCTTCAAGCATCAGCTTTTCTTAGAGGTGGATGCTAAAAAGTCTTTATTCATTGCCAATAGTAGACATACAGTAAGACTGCAAAGCCTGAAAGCTCAGGTAATTTAATAGAATGAGACATTGTTGAGCCGCTTTCTGAAACAATAGGAAGGGGACAGGAATATAATTACTTTATTTCTTTTAGCACTCCTGTTGAAACACTGAATTGTTTTTTTAAATCTTATTTTCCTCTATTGTTTGCAGGCACCTGGGTGACGTTTGGATCTCAGATCTCCGATGAGGTGAATATTGTCAATTTACTCTGTAAGATTTTCCACAATCCAGGATCAAAGTATGTGCCCAGGGCTACATTTTTGAGAACAGAGAAATATGTTCCCTGGACTACGATGCCTTGCAGTTTTTGTTTTTAAAAATCCACTAGAGGGCGGCGTGTACATTTTTCACAATCTCAAATACGTTACTGGGTCATGTTTTCTCATACGTTCCATTTCTCTTAAATCCACCAAGGGCGGCTACATAAATTTCTACAAATATTGTTGTCTTTTTTGTTTGTGTCCAATAGAGAAAATGATCAGCTTGTTGTCTTGCCTAACAATCTGCTTGTTAAGTGTGACACAAAGTGGCTTCGGGTTCAAGCGCTATATCAAACTGTATGGGGAGACTCAACAAATGGCAATCATAAACGTTTACAAAGCAATGTAGTTCTTTTGAAAATAATGATAGCTATATATATATATATATATAAATAAATATATCTCTCATATATATGTCTGAAAGTTAATCATACTAAATGTTTACTATTTAAGGTCTGTTAGGATTACTTAAATGATTTACCTTTGCTAAATGCCAGAAAATTAGAGTTTTTTTTTTTTGAGAATTTTTTGATACATTTCTAGACAGTCAAAAGTTTACTACATTTCCTTGGTATTATTTTAGCTTTGCTAAAACTGTATACATATATATATATATTTATAACTGTATCACTTTGGTCAGATGTTTTGGGTCTCCTTCAACAAGCTTCTCACAATAGTTTGAAGGAATTTTGGCCCATTCCTCCTTACAGAATTGGTGTAACTGAGTCAGATTTGTTGGCTGTCTTGCTCGCAGAAGCTTTCACAACTCTGCCCACATAGGATTTTATAGGATTTTGTTCAGGGCTTTATGATGGCCACTCCAAAACATTCACTCTGTTGTCCTTAAAGCACATTTGAACTAATTTGGCAGTATGCTCAGGGTCATGGTCTGTTTGGAAGAGCCATTTGTGGCCAAGTTTTAATTTCCTGGCTGATGTCTTGAGATGTTGCTTCAGTATATCTACTATATCTATATATCTATATCTAATGTTCTATAATGTTCTTTCTTCATGATGCCATCTATGCTGTAAAGTGGACCAGTCCCTCCTGCAGCAAAACAGCCCCACAACATGATGCTGCCGCCCCCATACTTCACAGTTGGGGTGGTGTTTCTAGGCTTGTAAGCTTTCCCCTTTGTCCTCCAAATGTAACACTGGTCATTATGGCCAAACAGTTCAATCTTAGTTCCATCAGACCACAGGACATGTCTCCAATAATTATTCTTTTTCCTAGTGTAGTTTAGCCAATTGTAATCTGGCTTTGTTGTTGATTCTGGCTTGTTGATTTTCCCATGTTGTCACACAAGGAAGCAGTGTGTTTGAGGTTTTCCTTAAATACTATTCTACAGTTGTGCCTCCGATTAACTCAAATGTTGTCAATTAGCCAATCAGAAAATTCCAAAACCTCGACACCATCATCTGAGCTTTTCTAGAGGCAGAATAATTATATTGTATGTAAACTTGACTTTCAAGAAAAGTTGTAACAATTTCTCAAAAAATAACTCTCTCATTATTCTGCTATTAAGCAGAACAGAAACAAATTTAATAATTCTAACTAACCTAAACGAGAAAAAGTTTAGTCACATTAACACCATTTTTTAAAATGGCTATGTGCTGTTTTATACAATGTATGTAAAACTTCTGGTTTCAACTGTTCATATATATATATATATATACAAATCCATGCCTAATATCCAATGGTCAGAAAGTGATTCAAATATTGGTCTGTGATGCAGAAACTATTGTGTACACCATGATTTTATTCACTTTAATGTGTGATATGACTAAAAAGAGGTCATAAACGAATGTTTTCTCAATTTAAATGAGTAGACACACACACACACACACACACACACACACACACACACACACACACACACACACACACACACACACACACACACACACACACTTCCCTAAACCCAACTAATAGTGCTTTCATAAGCAAACTAGAAGAGAAGGGGCATCGCAACCTCATGCTTCTACCACGATATTACCCAGTTTTTGGAATCGTCCTTCGCCAATGGACAAACCAGTCATGTAATACAGTCAGCAGTACACTGTAAAAAGCGAATACTTGACTTTTAAAAAACCCAGAATGATTAAACACTGCCTTAAAATTACTGCATAAATGAACTGTGCATATTTAGAACTATTAAGTTCACTTAATTTATATTAGTAGGAACAGAAATACTTTACATTTTCTAAGTATAATCAACTTGTCACTTTTAAGGCAATGGTTTTACTTACTTTAAGTTCTTGCTTTTTACTGTGTACCGTCCTATAGCATTCATTTTACACATAAAATGGAGCCATATACTGTATGTACCTGCGAGCACATATTTCTCAATTCTCAAAAATGTAGCTCTGGGCACGTTTTCTCAATAAGCCGGTGCAGGATTTCCTCAAGGCCATGTCTTATTCTGATCTGATGTGTGTGTGTTTGTGTTTTCCTGCAGATGGCGGAGAGTTTGATGACGATAGCCTACGAGAATGGAGTGAATCTGTTTGACACAGCAGAAGTTTATGCGTCGGGCAGGTACGAATCCCAAAAAGATGTGCTTTATTCTGCTGTTAACGCACTGTTTGAACCATAGGTGTAGATTTGGGACTCAGTTTAATGAAGACATTTTTTTTTCAGCACATTTCTAAACATAATAGTTTTAATAACTAATTTCTAATAACCGATTCATTTTATCTTTGCTACATTGACAGTACATAATACTTCACTAGATATTTTTCAAGATACTAGTATTCAGCTTAAAGTGTGTTCTGTGTGGAGTTTGCATGTTCTCCCCATGTTGTCATGGGTTTCCTCCGGGTGCTTCAGTTTCCCCCACAGTCCAAATATATACGCTTTAGGTGTAGATGAACTAAATTGGCTATAGTGTACGAGTTTGTGTGTGTGTGTCTGTGTGTAAAAGAGTGTGTATGGGTGTTTCCCAGTACTGGGTTGCAGCTGGAAGGGCATCCGCTGTGTAAAACATATGCTGGATAAGTTGGCGGTTCATTCCGCTGTGGAAACCCTTTATAAATAAGGGACTAAGCTGAAAGAAAATGAATGATTCCTCCATTTAAAAACAAAATCAAAGGTTATTAGACATTACATTTGACTTCAATCAATAAAAATCAGAAACAAAATGCACCATTTAAAGGGAGCATACCTTAATAACGCACTTAGAGACTTTTTGGAAAGTGCAGTTTCTAATAATCTCTAATTAAAACTTTTACATCAAAGCACATTTAATGGGATGTTCTGTGTTTAAAGTGCACAGCGAAGGAGCCGAATCCGAAAAGCCTTTTAATAATAAATCCACAAGGAAATGAAGGAGATCAGAGACACTGAACCACATTAGGCGAACACGAAATGAAGTGGGGAAACACAAGACTTATAAACATGGATTGATTACAAAGTAATCAAGAAAAAACAGCAGGACTAATTAACAGCCGAGGAGACTAACAATGTAGACCTGATCAGTACAGAACATTTGTGGCATTATCTCAAAACATAGGAGTATAATAATAGGTGTCTGAAAATATTACATTCAGTTTGCACATACAGTTGAAGTCACAATGATTCGCCCTCCTGTGATTTTTTTTTTCTTTTTCAAATACTTCCCAAATGATGTTTAACAGGGCGAGGCAGTGGCGCAGTAGGTACAGGGCCGGCGCGACCATAGAGGCGACCAAGGCGGCCGCCTAGGGCGGCAGTATAGAGAGGGCGGCATCCGCGACACCTCCCTTACCACCCGCATCCTCAGTTATGTCCGTGACACCTCCCATAGTGCGCTGGAAAAGAGGTCCGCGACACCTCACTTCATTTTCATAACCGGTCACTTTCGTTTTCACATTGGGGTTGAGGCATGATCGTCCTCTGCCTAGAGCGGCAGTTCAGCTTGCTCCGGCCCTGAGTAGGTAGTTCTGTCGCCTCACAGCAAGAAGGTCGCTGGGTCGCTGGTTTGAACCTCGGCTCAGTTGGCGTTTCTGTGTGAAGTTTGCATGTTCTCCCTGCCTTTGCGTGGGTTTTCTCTAGGTGCTCCTATCTCCCCCACAGTCCAAAGACATGCGGTACAGGTGAATTGGGTAGGCTAAATTGTCCATAGTGTATGAATGTGTGTGTGAATGTGTGTGAGAAATGGTTTGCGGCTGGAAGGGCATCCGCTGCGTCAAAACTTGCTGGATAAGTTGGCGGTTCATTCCGCTGTGGCGACCCCGAATTAATAAACGGACTAAGCCGACAAGAAAATGAATGAATGAATGATGTTTAACAGATTCAGGAATTTTTCACAGTATTTACAATAATATTTTTTCTTTTGGAGAAAGTCTGATTGGCTTTATTTTGGCTTGCTTTTAAATTTTAAGGTCAATATTATTAGCCCCATTAGGCAATAGTTTTTTTGATCGTCTACAAAACAAACCACTGTTATACAATGACTTGCCTAATTACCTTAACTTACCTAACCTAGTGAACCCTTTAAATCTCACTTTAAGCTGAATACTAATGTCTAATACAGGGATGGGCAAACTTGATCCTCGAGGGCCGGTGTCCCTGCAGAGTTTTGTTCCAACACTAGTCAAACACACCTGAACAAACTAATCAGTGTCTTCAAGATCACTTAAACTCTATAGGGAGGTCTGTTTGAATAGGGTTGGAGCTAAAATATGCAGGACACCGGCCCTCCAGGATCAAGTTTGCCCACACCTGGCCTAATATCTACCCAAATATTATGTACTGTCATCATAACAAAGACGAAAGTTCAGTTTTTAGAAATTAAATATTAAAATGATCATTTTTCCTAGAGATGGGTTGCGGCCGGAAGGGCATCCGCTGCGTAAAAACGTGCTGGATAAGTTGGCGGTTCATTCCGCTGTGACGATCGGATTAATAAAGGGACTAAGCCGACAAGAAAATGAATGAATGAATGATCATGTTTAAAAACGTGAAATCCATGCTGTTGTTTATATCTGAGTATCGCCAGTTTGAACCTCTATGATCTGATCTGTGTTGAATATTTAATATTCTATCAACTGTAGTATGAATTAAAACTGTTGAGCCATTTGCACATCGAGACTTCTATCATGCTTTTATTCACCATATTTAACCCTTGTGCACTGTTCAAATTGACTACGCTTTTCGTTATGTTTGGGGCTGTTTTTGCCCCTTTGACTTCCATTATAACCACATTTTTTGATTGCAAAGTCATGACACCAAATAATCCGGAAGGTGAACAGTCGCCCCAGTCTGAGGTCAAGAGCACTCTCAAGCAGGTCTTCATTCAGGATGTCTCTGTACATTGCTGCATTCATCTTTCCCCCTATCATGACTAGTCTTCCAGTTCCTGCTGCTAAAAAAAATTCCCGCAGCATGATGCTGACACCACCATGCTTCACTGTAGGGATGGTGTTAGCCTGGTAAAGAGCGGTTCTTGGTTTCCTCCAAACGTAACGCCTGGCATTCACTCCAAAAAGATCAATTTTAGTCTCATCAGACCAGAGAATTTAGTTTTTGTTGGTCTGAGAGTCCTTCAGATGCCTTTTGGCAAATTCTAGGCGGGGAGTGGGATCCGCCTGGCCACTCCACCACACAGGTCTGTTTGGTGGATTGCTGCACAGATGGTTGTCCTTCTGTAAGGTTCTCTTCTCTCAACAGAAGAACGCTGGAGCTCAGACAGAGTGACCCTCGGGTTTTTGATCACCTGCCTAACAAGGCCCTTCTCCGCCGATAACTCAGCTTAGATTATTTATTTAGCTTTGATTTATTTTTAATACATTTGCAACAATTTTAAAAAGGAGTATTGTGTGCTGAGTTTTGAGGAAACAAATTAATTGAATCTAGAGCTGCACAATTAATCGTTAAAAGATCGCGATCTCGATTCGACCCCCTAGACGATCTTAATCCAGCATTTCTACGATTCTGCCAATCATATTTTCAAGTTCAGGAGAGAAGAAAAGGCGGCTGCACGAGTCTGTTTATTGTTTCACACACGTTGCTCATTGACATTGACACCTCCAAATGTTGTTGAATGAGTCACATACTGTATTTATAAGGTATAATTCACCTAATAATGTCATTTTTGTCTTCATATAATGATGTTTTCGCGACCGGGAAATCACACGTGACGTGAACTGCTGACCGTGAGCTGTTATAGAGAGGGCGCGCGCTCTACTTAATGATAAACGAGCATTCATCTACTTTAGTGAACAGAACCTGCATATGTTGCGAGTAACAGGTAATACAGTTGCAAATAATATTCAGTTTGTGGCACAAAGTGATCGTTTGGGAGCCGCGCAAAGTATGAACAAGCACTTAGCAGTCAAAATGAAACCGAAAGTGTGCACTTCATTTAAATGATCATATCGCATTTTAGTTATGATTACGACAAGCATTTGATATGTTTTTTATCTTTCATAGCGAACCCACAGTTGTGCATGAAAATAAAGGTTTACAATGTCAGTATAACTACTCTAGCCTATATATTGTGGAATATAATCTGATAATGGTAAATGTCTGATTTTTTTATGACAGATTGCAAGCATATATCTCCTCAAACATAATAATTCAACATCATAATTATTATAAGTAGAATAGAATTATTTATAAAAACCAGTAGACCTACACATAATATTATTATCGATGTTGTGCCATATGTTTGTTTTTACCATACCTTCATTTTACATCTTCAGAATCGTGAGAAAATCGTGATCTTTATTTTAAGCAAAAAAATCGCGATTCTCATTTTAGCCAGAATCGTGCAGCTCTACTTGAATCTATTTTGGAATAAGGCTGTGACATAAAAAAATGTGGAAAATTGAAGCGCTATGAATACTTTACGAATGCACTGTATATGGTGTCATGGCTTTGCAATCAAACAAATGTGAATATAATGGAAGTAAATGGGGGAAAAACAGCCAACTACATAACAAAAGGCTAGTGAGTTTGTAAAAGTTTTGAAAACGTTTAAAGCGTTTTCCCAAAATATGTGTCAAAATAAGATTTGCCACCAAAATCATTTCATTTGCTAAAACACAGATAAAGTTGTGGCTAAATTAAGCCCCAAAATCACCCCAGAGTGGATGAAAGCATCCCCAACAGCACACAGGGGTTAAATATAAATACAAGCTGCAGTATGATTGGCTAGTAGTCAGTAGGCCGCTAGTAGCCAGGTCAGTTTTAAATGAGGGGTCACTCCACTCGAAGAAGCATGTCTTTCCGTTTCACGCTTCCAGAGTCCTGCACGCAGCGGGCATCTGGCTGGCATACGGCTCTGCTGACCTACATTACACTAACAGACTCTCACACTGTCAGTTCTGTGTGTTCACATCAGCACATTTCCTCAATCTGATGATCACACAGGTTTTCTAATTAATCCTCTTCGTTTTACTCACAAAGTGAAAAACTGTAATGGAATCAACATCAATCCTGAAATTCGTGGTTTTGATTCCAGAGATTAGAAGAAATGTGTACAGAACATGTATAGTACAGCGGCATACCTTTAATAAAAAAATAACTAACTTAATTTGCCGAAGTGTGAACTCACAGTGTTTGTGGCGGTCAACTGTGTGTTAACTGCATTTATATGAAAATATATTTTGATGATTTATTATGATGTTATGATTAAGGCAATGCAATATATCTATCCACCAACCCATTGATCCATCCTTCTATCCATCTATCAGAGTACCCATCCAACCAACCATCCATCCATCTACCAATCCATCCATTCATCCATCCATCCATCCATCCATCAATACATCCATCACCCCATCCACCAACACATCCACCCAAAACCTATCCATCCATCCATACATCCACCAACCCATCCATCCATTCATCCATCCATCCATCCATCCACCCATCCATCCATTCACTAACCAATCCATCCATCAGTCCATCCACCCAAAACCTATCCATCTATCCATCCATCCATCAATTCATCTATTCATCCATTCAAAACCCATCCATTCATTCATCCATCCATTCATCCATCCAATCCATCAATTCATCTATCCATCCATTCAAAACCCATCCATCCATCCATCCATCCATCCAATCCATCCATCAATCCATCCACCAAAAACCTAACCATCCATCCATAAATCCATCCATTTATTCACCAACCAACCCATCCATCCACAAACTCATCCAACCAATCCATTCCCCCAAGCCCTATCCATCCATCCGTCCATCCACCAACCCATCCATCCATTAATCCATCTATCCATCCAACCAATATCCATCCATCCATCCATCCATCCATCCATCCATCCATCTATCCATCCATCAGTACATACAACAACCCACTCACCCATCAACCAATCCATCCATCACCCAACAAATCCATCCGTCTGTCAGCCTATTCATCCATCCATCCATCTATATCGATCGATCGATCCATCCATCACCCAACCCATCCATCTATTAACCCATCCATGCATCCAACAACCTACCCATCCATCCATCCATCCATCCATCCATCCATCCACCAACCCTTTCATCCATCTATCTATATCAGCCTATCCATCACTCAAGCCATCTATCCATTCACCCATCTATCTATCCGTCCATCCATCCATCCATCCATCCACCCACCCAACCCATCCATCTATCCATCAACCCATCTATCCATGCATCCAGCAACCTACCCACCTATTCATTCATCAACCCATCCATCCATCCATGCATCCATCCATCCAGCCATTCACCCATTCATCCATTCATCTACTGTATACCGATCTATCCATCACAAAAACCATCCATCTGTCCATTTATTCATCCATCCATGCATCCACCAACCCACCCATCAATTCAACCATCCCATCCATCCATCCATCCATCCATTAATACATCCAACAACCCACCCACCTATCCATCACCCAACCCATCTATCTATCCACCCATCCATCATCAACCCTTCCATCCATGCATCCATCAATCTATATCCATCCATCCATCCATACACCAACCTATCCATGTTATCCTTGTTTAAGTCAGTTTAAGGTTATTTCATTCATTCATTTTGTCTTAGTCCCTTTATTAATCTGGGATCACCACAGCGGAATGAACCGCCAACTTATCCAGCATATGTTTTATGCAGCGAATGCCCTTCCAGCTGCAACCCATCACTGGGAAACACCCATACACTCTAGTTCACACACATACACTACAGACAATTTTAGCTTACCCAATTCACCTGTAACGCATGTCTTTGGACTTGTGGGGGAAACCGGAGCATCAGGAGGAAACATGAACACGGGGAGAACATGCAAACTCCACACAGAAATGTCAACTGACCCAGCTGAGGCTCAAACCTGTGACCTTCTTGCTGTAAGGCGAGAGCACTCAGCAAGGCCACCGCCTCACCTAAGGTTAATTTCATCTAGCTCTAAAATTTAAGGCAACCAGGATTTTTTTACCGTGTCAAAATGGGAAATCAGTGGGTTTTTTCCTGTGTGTGTGCTAAAAAGGTGCGTGTTCACACATCCTTGTCCCTAAGCACACAAAATAGTAACAGCGATGCTCATCTTTAAGACATTAAGTCAAAGCCCACAGCCTGTGCTGGATTCTTCCACATCAGTGCCTCATTGGCTGGTGTTTTAATGTGTTCAGAGAGCAAAGGCACCTGATAAACTGCCCCGGGACATTTTACTAGTCTTTCACCCTTAGTCTCTGTTTCTGAGCTGCTTTCTCCTCCTCTTGCTCTTCTGTAATGTTACTACCCTTCTCTTATTACTTTCTCTCTCAGTCTTTCCCACACTTCTTTTTTACTTCCTTAGAGATTAAATACAAATGAAATACATTGGTCTGAATGAGGAGAATAAAAAAAAAATGAAGTGACATTAATAATCTCCAAAACATTAATCACAACTAGATTTGTCAACATTATTATTGTTGTTAGAATACTAAAAATAAAACTAAATATACTACTAATATATATAGTTAATAATGTTACACTTTTATATGGTTAATATGTAGATGATTAAACAGTTCATGATACACTTAACTAATATGAAAAATTATTAAATAAAAGTGTTTTTTAATGTTTGTCATGGTGATCACATTATTGTAATCGGTTTAAAATAAGGTTGCATTAGGTAATGTTAGTTATAGTATTTAACAAAAATCAGGCAAAAAGATAGATCAGTGAACAATCAGTGAACAATACATTAACAGAATTTTTATTCATTAGCATATAAATTTTAGTCAATGAAAATGCATGTAGATTTTAATAACTATAAGCAACATAAGTACATGTTATGTTAAACTATGATTATTAAATGCTGTACAAGTATTGTTTATTATTAGTTCATGCTATACATTAACTAATAAAACCTTACTGTAATAATAATAGTATGATGCTGTAATAATTAATATTACATAATATATAATATAAGTATAATATAATACAAGTAAAATATAATATAATATAAGTATAATAAAATATAATATAATATAATACAAGTAAAATATAAAATAAGTATAATATAATATAATATAATATAATATAATATAATATAATATAATATAATATAATATTATACAAGTAAAAATAATATAATATAATATAATATAATGTAATATAATATAATACAAGTAAAATATAATATAAGTATAATAAAATATAATATTATACAAGTAAAAAATAATATAATATAATGTAATATAATATAATATAATAAATATAATATAATATAATATAATATAATTAATATAATATAATATAATATAATATAATATAATATAATATAATATAATATAATATAATATAATATAATAAATATAATATAATATAATATAATATAATATAATATAATATAATATAATGTAATATAATTAATATAATATAATATAATATAATATAATATAATATAATATAATTAATATAATATAATTAATATAATATAATATAATAAATATAATATAATATAATTAATATAATATAATTAATATAATATAATATAATATAATAAATATAATATAATATAATATAATATAATAAATATAATATAATATAATATAATATAATATAATATAATGTAATATAATTAATATAATATAATATAATATACTATAATATAATATAATATAATATAATATAATATAATATAATATAATATAATTGCTAGTTGGTCTCCTTTACACTTGGGGGCTCGTCCGGGATAGGAGTAAGGTTTAAAAGAGAAGAGTGTAATGAAGGCCAGCTTGCGAAGTGCTTTGCAGGTAAATCTCACTCCTCCATGGTCTTTAGCCTTTTTGTTAGAGCAACCAACCCCCATGCAAAGAATCTCCGGTTCAATCCCAGCTCAGACCAAGCTTGGTGCAGTAGGTCTGTTGGGTTACATAATATAATATAATATTTTGCATTTTTAGTTCTTGCATGTAAATTTAGATGAATATCTTCTGGGATTACAAAGACTGGGATTGAGACTAATGATGAATTATTTCATTTTAAGTGCAATAATAATAATGATAGTAATGAAATAGATTTTCTGATGATGTGTCCTGTTTTGTTTCTGCAGGGCTGAAATCACTCTAGGGAACATCATTAAGAAGAAAGGCTGGAGGTGACCTGTTTTTTATTCCTGGATAACTTTTCTGGCAAATTAGTTTGAATGAATTATGCAATCTTATATATATATATATATATATATATATATATATATATATATATATATATATATATGTGTGTGTGTGTGTGTGTGTGTGTGTGTGTGTGTGTATATAATACACATACACACACACACACAACCACACACACACACACACACCACACCACACCACACACACACACACACACACACATTCAAGCCTGTAGTTATCCATACACCTGACTTAAAAGTAACTTGTATTCAACCAACACATTTTTTTTGTTTTTTTCTGAACAGAAATGACACAGGCCTCTCCTAAAAGTTAATAAGACCATATAAGAGGCATCACTGTGAAAAAAAATATATGAAGTTTTTGTTCGGATGTAAATAAATGCTGAAAAATCTAAGTTAGAATTTTCCAAGGGTGTGAATAATTCTATGCTTGACTGTATATACTGTACCATTCTTCTTCTTTTTTTAACCATGGAGAATTTATAAGGTTATATTTTGTATTGCTTAATGGTTGAGTTCAGAGTAAATGTGAATGTGGTGGTCAATTTTGGTTCAGAAGCAAAATGATAGGACAGTTCCAGGCTTGTCCTGACTGCAATAATCAACATTTTCCACCTAAATCTCTTTCAGACGGTCCAGTTTTGTAGTAACGACTAAGATCTACTGGGGCGGACAGTGAGTATCTCTTCAGTTTTTACATGTAGTTTATTCAGCCTGACACAAATTAAAGAATACTGTCAACAGTTGAGGTCAGAATTATTCGCCCTCCTGTATTTTTTTCCCAATTTCTCTTAAACGGAAAATAGATTTTTCCAACACATTTCTGTAATAAAGTGTAATGCTGTGTTCACACCAGACGCGGAACGCACAGATAAATCGCGCTATTCAGGCATAAATAGCCGCGTAAACATTTGAGGTTACTCGCTTCATTCACGCGTCGAATTCACTTCAGAACAGACGCGGATTCACGTGATGGGCAGGGCTTCTGTCTGCCCGGTGACTCTAGATTCATAGCTAAATGGCTAAAATGGATTTTATGAAGAAAATAACAGTGTTTATGTGCTTTATGAAGACTGAAAAATAGCGTCGATATGTTTAGGGTCGTGTCTGAGTCCACTACATCCTTTCTGAGGTGCATCCAGCTGTGTGAGCTCATAAACTCCTCCAGAAACTGAACCTGGAGGACAGAGGCTTTCAGCGGTGCTTCTGACTGAGCCAAGCCCAGTTTGATGAACAGGCGATACGTCACAATCACGCCCCCACAAGAGCAAGCTCCTGATTGGTTAACGTGGCGCGAATATCCGCTAAAGTTCAGATTCTCGAACTCGAGTGATTCACGTCAAATGCGCAAAACGATAAATTTGCGTCGCGCGTATTGCGCCATTCCCGCTATTTGCGTCATTCGCGCTGCACCATTCAAGCGTATCGCACCGCAGGATGTCTATTCGTGCGTTTGTATTGACTTAACAAGTAAATCACTCGCGCTTGATGCGCGTTCCGCATCTGCTGTGAACGCAGCATAAGAAGCAAAACATTAGTAAGAATTTTTTTTTATTTATTTAATTTTTTTAGTGGAGACTAAATAGTTGAGTTTTTAGTCGTTTCTTAAAGACAGCGAGTGACTCTGCTGTTCTGATGCAGTTAGGTAGTTCATTCCACCAACTGGAAAGATTGAACGTGAGTGTTCGCGAAAGTGATTTCTTCCCTCTTTGGGATGGAACCACGAGGCGACGTTCATTCACAGAACGCAAGTTTCTGGAGGGCACATAAATCTGCAGAAGTGAGAGCAGATAAGAAGGAGCAAAGCCAGAAGTCGCTTTGTAAGCAAACATCAGAGCTTTGAATTTGATGTGAGCAGCAACTGGCAGCCTGCGCAAATGGATGAGCAGCGGAGTGACATGTGCTCTTTTAGGTTCATTAAAGACCACTCGTGCTGCTGCGTTCTGAAGCAGCTGAAGAGGTTTGATAGAGTTAGCTGGAAGCCCGGCTAGTAGAGAGTTGCAATAGTCCAGTCTGGAGAGAACAAGAGCTTGAACAAGGAGTTGAGCTGCATGTTCAAATAAAAAGGGTCGGACCTTTTTGATGTTATAGAGTGTGAATCTGCAAGATCGAGCAGTTCTAGAAATGTGGTCAGAGAAGTTTAGTTGGTCATCAATTGTTACACAATCGTTACACACTCCAAATTAGGACACATAAGTGTGACCAAAATACAAAATATTACTATTATTTTTTAACTTGTATCTTACGTGCTACTTTCAAACAAAGCAAAATTTAAATGTGCATTTAAAACGTCATTCTAGTTTCACTATATAGTCTACGTTTTAGCATGCTGTGAGAATGTATTCATCTTCTGTTTGACTTCATTTCTATCCTCTCTGACTCATCTGTGATCCTCAGGGCAGAGACAGAGAGAGGCCTGTCCAGAAAGCACATCATAGAAGGTGAAGTGTTGTTTATTACTGTGATAATAATAACAGTAATAATAAGAATGACAGAGCGGGTGGATGCTGATGGTGTTGTATCTGCAGGTCTCAGAGGCTCCCTGTCTAGACTACAGCTGGATTACGTGGATATTGTCTTTGCCAACCGAAGTGATGTAAACAGCCCCATGGAGGGTCTGTTATTATTTTTTTACATTTTTTACGGCATGTGCTATGAATGCATAATTAATGCAAGACAAGCTCATTGGAAAAATGTGCCCTGGTGTACATTTTTGAGAACTGAGAAATATGTACATATGGCTGCATTTTAGGTGTAAATGAACGCTACGACACACATGAGAAATACGTAAATATTTATTGCAATGTATATGCCCTCTAGTGGATTTACGAGAAATGGCACATATCCTATGAGAACACGTGTCCCATAATGTATTTGAGATAGTCAAAAACTCCTTACGGTGCCCTCTAGTGGATTTGTGAAAACAAAAACTGCAAGGGAACGTAGTCCAGGGTACATATTTGTCAGTTGTTAAAAATGAAGCCCTGAGCACATATTTCCAGTGAGCCTGGGTTGAACTGATGCCATGTCGCTGATCACTTGCACTGCTGGGCTTATGTGTTGACAGAGGTGGTACGTGCCATGACGTTTGTTATAAACCAGGGTATGGCCATGTACTGGGGCACATCACGCTGGAGCGCCATGGAGATCATGGTAGGATCTGAAGTCTCTCAATACGCAAAAGATCAACCCATAAGCATTCATGTGTCATACAATATAATGCATTGATCATTATGACCAGATGTGTATATACCAGTACCTACAGTGGAAAACAGTATACACAATATCCATCTATACTCGTACATCCATCCATTCATTCACAAACTTATTCATCCATCCATCCACCCACCCACCAACCCATTCATTCATCTATCCTCCATCCATCCATCCATCCATCCATTCACCAACCAGTTCATCCATCCATCCATTCAACTATCTATCTATCCACTTACCAACCCATCCATCCATCCATCCATCCTTCCACCAAACCATTTATCCATCAACAAACTCATCCATCCACCCCTCCACCAACACTTCCATGCATACATCCATCCACCAAAACCATTCATTTATTCATCCATCCTCCATCTATCCACCAACCCATTCATCTATCCATCCACAAACCCATCCATCCATCCATCCATCCATCCATCCACCAACCCATTCATCCATCCATCAACCCATCCATCCATCCATCCCTCCATCTACCAACCCATCCATCCATCCATCCATCTATCCACCCACTAACCCACCCATCCATTCATCCATCCATCCTATTCATCCATCCACCAACCCATTTGTCCATTCAGAAACTCGTCCATCCATCAACCCATTCATCCATCCATCTACCAACCCATCCATCAACCTATTCATCCATCCACCAGCCCATTCATTTATCCATCCATCCTCCATCTATTCACTAACCCATTCATCCATTCATAAACCCATCCATCCATCCGCCAATCCATTTATCCCTCGACCAGCCCATTCATTTATCTATCCCTCCTCCATCTATCCACCAAACCATTCACCCATTCACAAACCAATCCATCCATCCACCAACCCATTCATCCATCCATCCATCCATCCATCTACCAACCTATTCATCCATCCATCCGTCTATCAACCCATTCACCCATCCATCAACCCATTCATCCATCCATCCACAAACCCATCCATCCATCCATCCACCAATCTATCCATTCATCTATCTATCCACCCACCAATCCACCAATTCATCCATCCATCTATACTCATCCATCCATCCACCAACCCATTCATTCATCCATCCATCCATCTGTCCATCTACTAACCCATTCATCCATCCATCCACAAACCCATCCATCCATCCACAAACCCATCCATCCATCCATCAACCCATCCACCAACACAAATAGATTAAGTTAACTGAATTGTTATTAGAAATTTAAGTGGATTGAACATAACAATCAAGCTATCTCCCAACCTACCCCACCCATTCATCCGCCTATCTACACTCATCCATCCACCCATCCATCTATACTCATACATTCCTCCATCAACCATCCATCCATCCATCCATCCATCCATCCATCCATCTCCCAACCCATCCAACAACACAAATCGATTAATTTGTAAGTGTAAACGTAAATGGATTGAACATAAAACAATGAAGTTATCCCTGACAAAAAAACTCAAGAACTGTGTTGATATGTTAAATAATGTCTTGTTAAATAAGTAGTTTGAACAAGCAGCAAAAAATATTGAGTGTAAAAAATATATTAAACACTTTATGTGGTACATTCTACGTCACTTCCGGGGTGTGGTAAATTCCCTTTCCGTAGGGAATCTGTAATTGTAAATTTGTTTCGGGATTTGTAAAAGTGTTTTGCGTCTTGTTAATTTGTTTTCTAAAATGTAAATTTGTTTCGTCCTTGGTTAAATTGTTTTTCCTATGTAATTGTGTCTGATGATAGGTAAACATGTTTTTCAAAATGTAAATTTGTCTCGAGCTTTGTTAAAGTGTTTCAAACTTTGTAATGTTGTTTTGCACTTCCCGGCCACCGTACAAAAAGCCTGAACTAGTGAACAGTCCCAAATGCAATGAATAAATGTGCCTCTCTCTTTTTGACATTTCCAACAAGCATTATTATTTGCCAAACCCATTCTATTGAGTCAAACAGGTGTGAAGTAAAACCTGTGAACAATTTTATACAGAGTAAATTGTCCTCTCGCTTCTCTTATGTATTTACCCGTGTTTGACTAAATTAATTGGTAATCGACAACTTAACTGTTTGATGTTCAATCCACATAAAATTGTAAAAACTAATAAGTTAATTCCTTCATGTTTTCTCAACGGAAATCGATTGTGGAACCCAGCATGTATACACTGTGAACAATTCCAGGTTCCTCACAATACCTTCATGTTGTGCCAACACAAATCAATAAAGATAACTTAATTGTTTTTTTACAAATGTTTGTGGATTGCACATCAAACAAATAAGTTATCCCCCAAAAAACCCATACGAATTGTGTCGTTTCAACTGATTTTAATTAAGCAGTTTGAACAAGCAGCTTTTTGATGACTAGTGTGTGAAACTTTATTTGTACAGCAATGATTGTCACCATCTCAGCCACTGGATATACAATTTAAACTTTGTTTTGTCTGTGTTCAGGAGGCGTACTCTGTAGCGAGGCAGTTCAACTTAATCCCGCCGGTATGTGAACAGGCCGAGTATCACTATTTCCAGAGGGATAAAGTGGAGGTGCAGCTGCCAGAGCTTTACCACAAGATCGGTCAGTCAACACAAACTACCTGAAAACCAGCTTCACTTTTACACTTCAGCTTTTATTAAAACGTTTCATGAAACGACAGGAATGTTTTTGGACCTTTCAATGCTTTTACACAAATATTTCTCCATTACTCAGTCTACCAGCAGAGGTTGTTTACTGCAGCTAACCTTGACCCTTTGTTCCAGCGTGATAATAGTTGAGCTGAAAGAGAAAAAGGGACTGAAGGAGTAGATTATGCCACAGCGCTGTGCTGCAAAGCTACTTTTATAATATTTTTAGGGCTTTTATGTCCATTTTCAGCTCATTTGCACTAAAACTCTCCCTTGAGTGTGGATTACTCAGTTAGCTGGATTTGATATTTGAGGATTTAATATGATCCAGGATCAGTGGTGGAAAGAGTACTGAAAAACCATACTCAAGTAAAAGTACCATTACTTGCCTAAAAATGTAGTGCAAGTAGAGTAAAAGTATCTGTTGTAAATTTTACTCAAAGTATGAGTAAAAAGTAGCCCTTTTAAAAGTACTCCTGAGTAGTGAGTATTACGCTGTAAAAAGCTGATGCGTTTCCATGTAATTTGTGGATGTGTGTAAACGTAACATTCTGTAGTGCATGTAGTTATTGCTCAGAGGCACACAACGTCATAGGACGCTTATATTAGGTTAGATTTAGGTTTTAATGTCAAGTGACCAAAACTGAATGCCTAGCCAGCGTCTAAGGACAACATTATTTGATGTCTAATAACAACGTTAAATGACGTTGATTTTAGGTTGTGTTAGAAACTCATTAAAATCTTAAACCAACATCCTATTGACGTCAAATACTGATATTGATTTTGGACGTCTTCTTGGACACTTTTATAACTTCCAAACAGTTGCATTTATAAATCATCCATGTCTTGAGGTAGTTCATTATGAGGCGATTTACCTTCGATGTATGATTTGATTGGACAGGAATTACAGGACTGATTTTTCTAATCCTTATAGACAAGAAAAAAATTGTAGTGACTGCAGGTTGAAGGAAAGTAGTGAAGTAAAAGTACAGATACAGTGCTAAAAATGTACTCAAGTAAGGGTAAAAGTACACATTTTTAAAACTACTCAGTAAATTACAATTTCTGAGAAAATGTAATTAATTACAGTAATTTGAGTATTTGTAATTAGTTACTTTACACCACTGTCCAGGATAGGTTAATTCTTCAAAATTCATGCAGGAGTTCTCAAAGCATATGTGCGCCACTAACCTGGTACAGGAACAAAGACAGGGTTATGAATTTGGGGAGAGTGTGTGTGTGGGGGGGGTTGTTGGGGGTGGTTCATGGACAAAAATGAAGGGTGGGGGGGGGGGATCGCGAACAAATGATTTTGAAGATTTTGGGGGGCCCCTAATAGTAACTCTGGGGGCCCAAACCGTTAGAATTGCCTTAACTTTCCTGTTTGTGTATGACCAGGTGCGCCACTGGGGCAGGGAGGTTGGGGTTGAGTTAGGGCCTACTCACACTATGCCATCCGTACCGTGCTCAGGCCCGTTTCCTGGATCGTGTGAGTGCGCTGAATCGGGCTCAAGCACGGTTCACTTGGCCGGCCCTGGCCCGATTAGCCAACCTGGGCCTGCTCTCTGGGGTTCTTTGCTCAAAACATCCGCTGACTCCTGGAGCTCAAATGTGCACATATGCTAGACTCGAGCACATGACATAGTGTGTGTGTATGTGGTCACGTGATGTGCATCTTCAGTGGTATAGTGCGGATGGAGAGCTGTTGGGGAATGCTAGATGGAACGCCAGTGTGTATGTGTGGATCGTTTTCGTTCTAAAATGCATTTGAAAACTAAGACGTATTGGTGCAAACGGGGCCTGAGTGTCTGTTTTTCGCGAGCGGGTTTGTTCTATAGTGAGAACAAGCATGACTGGTTTGATTTTATTTGACATCTTTGCATTTATGAGGAGAAAGCTCGGTTATGGATGTGACAGATGTGAAATTGGCACTTGTGTGACCTTAAATTAAATATAATAGTTTAAAAACACAGACAGAGACGTTTTTGACTATTTTTACAGTACTGTCAAGCCTACACAATAAACATAGAAAGGGTTTGGCTTTGAAATTTTTTCATGGTAAGGTTAACATTTGCATGGACTTGCTCTACTGTTTCCTCTAGTATTTGTAATTTGTCACTGATTAGGACAGATGTGAACTCCAGCTGTGTTGTACCTGTCTCATGTTCAGGTGTCGGAGCGATGACTTGGTCTCCTCTAGCATGTGGTTTGATCACCGGAAAATATAGTGATGGTGTTCCTGACTGTTCAAGAGCCGCAATGAAGGTGAGAGAGATTCAAGTATCTCAACTCTCTTCAGCTTCTCCATGTCAATCACTTTGCAATTGAATCGTCATCCTGCATTTACAGTGCAGTGCTTGACCTGAAGGTTTGGTTTTGTGTGCAGGGCTATCAGTGGCTGAAGGAGCGCGTCTACAGTGAAGAAGGACGCAGACAGCTCGCCAAAATCAAAGAGCTCCATCTGGTGGCCGACAGGCTGGGTTGCACGGCTGCTCAACTCGCCATTGGTGAGAATCTGCACAATTCACACTAGGACTATGGTGGGAAAAATCATTTATAAACACGGCATATGAAATTATAGGCATGGGTGGGTATAAGATTGTGACGTTATGATAACCTTGGATAAAAAATATGTTCTTTTTTTAACGTCTGGCTAAAAGCAACAACTTTTCGCTCTATTGAACACTATATTTTTTATTTTAAGAAACATTTCAAACATTTGGAACAGTAAACATCATACAAATAAATCTTTGACTTCTGCTGTCTTCATTAGCTTAAAAACAGATTTCGTTACAACCTGAAAAGCCATTTTTTGGGTATGTTTGGATATTAAAAGCCACTGCAATGTTCAGGTTTACACTACGCTGGATGTAGGAGTGTGAGCTATTTGTTTTTTAACTGCTTGTTCAATCGTGGAAGATTGCTGGAGATATTATTGTCCTAAAAAATTAATAAAGTCTTTTACTAATAGCTTAGGAACAATTTTTGTGGTCAAACCCGGTAAACCTTGAAACCGGTTGTCATCCCATGCCTGGTATGAGGTGCTTTCAGATGTCGCTGATGTACACTTGGATTCTGACCCGGTGCTTATTTCATTAGCACATTCTGATTATACATATTCACTGAGCAGTGGACAACTTGTTGCTTGATAAAAAGCCTAAATGCTGTTATTATTAGCCCCCTTAGATTTTTTTTCTTCTATTTAAAATATTTTCCAAATGATGTTTAACAGAGCAAGGAAATTTTCACCATATGTCTGATAATATTTTTTTCTTTTGGAGAAACACTTTTTTGTTTTATTTCGGCTAGAATAAAAGCAGTTTTTAATTTTTTAAACACCATTTTACAGACAAAATTATCAGCCCCTTTGGGTTAATTTTCAATAGTCTACAGAACAAACTGTTGTTATACAATAACATGCCTAATTACCCTAACCTGCCTATTAACCTAACCTAGTTAAGCTTTTAAATGTCACTTTAAGCTGATTAGAAGTGTCTTAAAAAATATATAGTCAAATATTATTTACTGTCATCATGGCAAAGATTAAATAAATCAGTTATTTGAGATGAGTTAATAAAACTATTATGTTTAGAAATGTGTTGAAAAAAATCTTCTCTCCGTTAAACAGAAAATGGGGAAAAAATAAACAGGCAGTCTAATAATTCAGGGGGGCTAATAATTCTGACTTCAATTGTATGTATATATATTTATATATATATATATATATATATATATATATATATATATATATATATATATATATATATATATATAAATATATATATATATATATATATATATATATATATATATATATATATATATATATATATATATATATATATAAAATATATATATATATATATATATATATATATATATATATATATATATATAAAAATTATAAATTATATATTATATATATATATAATGTTTCATTGTTTAAATAAAAGTATATTTTAAAAAAAAGAGAGAGAATAATAAAAGGCAAAGAAATGTTTTGCTCATAAATAAAGCTTTAATATGAGCATTTTCTCTAGACAATCAGTTTGGGCCTTCAAAATATTTTCGTAGGAGATGGGCCTCGAATTGAAAAAGGTTATGAACCCCTGTCTTAATCCACACATACACTTTTTGATGTCTAAAGTCTGCCAATCAGACCGAAGCATGCATGACAGACAGACAGACAGATAATGTGATAAGCATTCCTCAACAGTTTGTGTATATAAAAGTTTTGTGTCATAAATAAACAAATGTGTTTTATTTGTGAAATCTCTCACTCAGCATGGTGTTTGCGTAGTGAAGGGGTCAGCTCTGTGCTTCTTGGTGTCTCCAATACAGACCAACTACTTGAGAACCTCGGCGCCCTGCGGGTAACACACACACACACACACACACACACACACACACACACACACACACACACACACACACAGAGCAAAAATTCTGACGTCGGTATCGGCGAGTATTTGAACCCATAAACCGAGATTGAGACTAAAATAACTGCTAACCCAGGGACAAAAGTTGGTTTCAAATACTCGCCACTACCAATGCCAGATGTTTTGCCATATCCACAAGTATTTCCAATACTAGTATCGAAAATTAAACAACCCTAATGCTATCACAAGATGAGCTGATTTTGCTATCCTCCTCTTCAGCTGCTGTCTCAGATGACTCCTCAGACCGTGAGCGAGATCGATGCTCTCCTGGGCAACAAGCCTCACTCCAAGAAAGAGTCCCGCGCGTGAGGGAACCGGAGGACCACATGATCATGAAGTGCAGCCAGAAAAGACAATGAGAGAACGCAAGGGGGAAAAGACGGATCACGGCGAACCATGGCTTTTCTGCTCTCCCGTATATTCCAACACCTGCATGCCTTCTGCAACATGCTTCCAGCCCATACCGCACTGCTCTGTAACCCTTCTCAAATATCCAGCACAACCTACCGATCAAACACGGCTGTCCGCAACATCACCAACGCCACCACCTTTTACATTTTGCTTATTCAGACAGCGTTTCAGTCTTCCAGGAGGAAGCACTGCCGTTTGTTGGAGGCCAGTGAGGAGTTCGGCGTTATCCGCAGCCCAGATGGATTCTCTGCGATTAGACTGAGGCTTTATTTTTATCGGCAGCTGGAAGCATTATTGAATTTGCCAAATATTTATCAAACAAACCTGCGCCGGGTGAATGATGTGCGATGATGATGGGCGTTCTGTGCAGATTTTTGTTGCGTGGGCCTGGTTGTGCATTCACGAATTGCGAAGGAGTGTTTGTGCGTATGCATGCGGTGACACTTTGAATCCGACTCTCCATTGCTGGTGTTGCACTCATAAAATGGACGCCGGGCAGACTTTACACAAGGGAGGATGTTTCATCCCGACGGTGAGGGCGTCCGTTCACTGCCTGTCACATTTCATTCTGGCGGTGCAGGAGAGCGTGGCAAAGACTCCAGCGTGTGACGGGAAACAACATGCAGCAACTTCAAACAGCTGTTTGGACACATCACAAGTCTTCCTCCATTTCCCTCCTTTCCATCTCTCCTTGTGTTTACAACGGTGCACCTGTCCCTTTAAGAGAACCTGTGCAGTCGGGGGAAGGGTGTGTGAGAGAGTTCGTGGTACCTTGCAAACATATTCAGACCCTCACGAGTTCTCTTAGGCCAGGGTTGTCCAAAGTCGGTCCTGGAGGGACGGTGTCCTGCAGATTTTAGCTCCAACTTGCCTCAACACACCTGCAAGGATGTTTCTGGAAAGCCTAGTAAGAGCTTGATTAGCTAGCCCAGGTGTGTCTGATTGGGGTTGGAACTAAACTTTGCAGGACACCGACCCTCCAGAACTGAGCTTGGACATGCCTGACTTAGGCCATGTCAACATGTGCATGGGTATTTTTATTTTTATTTAGTTTTCGCTGCTTTCGATGTTTCAATTCGATTTATCTTTATTCGTACCCTACTTAAAAAACCAGGTTAAACCAGCCTAGGCTGGTTGGCTGGTTTCAGCTGGTCGACCAGGCTGGTTTTAGAGGGGTTTTGGCCATTTCCAGGCTGGTTTCCAGCCATTTCCAGCCTGGTCTTAGCTGGTCAGGCTGAGAGATGACCAGCTAAAACCAGCTTGACCAGCCTAGCCAGGCTGGGAGTCCAGCCAGCCAAAACCAGATACGTCCAGCTTAAACCAGGCTGGTCAAGCTGGCTTTAGCTGGATTTAGCTGGTCATTTTCCAGCCTGACCAGCTAGGACCTGGCTGGAAATGGCTGGAAACCAGCCTGGAAATGGCCAAAACCCCTCTAAAACCAGCCTGGTCTACCGGCTAAAACCAGCCAACCAGCCTAGGCTGGTTTAAGCTGGATTTTTCAGCAGGGTATAGCGCTTTTACAATGGAGATTGTGTCAAAGCAACGTAACATAGAAGATTATAGTAAATTGAAACTGCGTCAGTCCAGTTTTAAGAGTTAAAGTTCAGTTTAGTTCAGTTCAGTGTACTGAGTTTGATGCGGCTGGGATGAGAATCAGCACCTCCATGTCCGAGGCCATGTTGCTCCTCGGGAAAAAAGGTGGTTTGCCATCTCCAGGTTGGAGGAAAGTCCTTACCCCAGGTGGAGGAGTTCAAGTATCTTGGGGTTTTGTTCACGAGTGAGGGAAGGATGGAGCCTGAGATTAACAGGCGGATTGGTGCAGCAAGCAATGTATCTGTCTGTTTTGGTTAAGCCGAAAGGCAAAGCTTGCATTTTACGGTCAATCTATGTTCCTACTCTCACCCATGGTCATGAGCTTTGGGTCATGACCGAAAGGGCAAGATCTCAGATACATGCGGCCGAAATGAGTTTCATTCGCAGGGTGGCAGGGTGACCCTTAGGGGGTGAGAAGCTCTGTCAACCGGGAGTAGCACAGAGTAGAGCCACTGCTCCTCCACATCGAGTCAGCTGAGGTGGCTCGGGCATCTGTTTTAGATGCCTTCTGGATGCATACCTATGGAGGTGTTCCAGACATGTCCCACCAGGAGGAAGCCTCGAGGAAGACCCAGGACACGCTGGAAGGGACTATGTCTCTCGGCTGGCCTGGGAACGCCTCGGGATGCCCCCAGAGGAGCTGGAGGAAGTGTCTGGGAAGAGGGAAGTCTGCAGTGGTGTAGCGGATGGGCCCGCAGGGCACGCACCGCGGGGGGGCAGGGAGGTTGGGGCGTGATTAGGGGGCCCCGCGTAGTCACGATTTTCAATAATTGTAAATCCGGCAACCGCAATAATCCAACTCTTAGGAACTACTGTGGTCGGAACCAAAGTTCACAGGTCTGTGTTCTCTAAACACCTTTCAAGCGGTGGACTATTTCATTCTGATTGCTTACCGCCGAACCGCGTCATAGCTCATACCATAAAGTTGACTTGATTTCAACTATCCTCGACGCTCACACCGGAGAAGACGCGCCGCGCTGTTTCTCGCCGCTGGTTCTCATTAAAAAATGAATGACTTTTGGCTACTTTGACGCTCTCGCCGCTTTCGTTTTGTGATGAGATGAAATCTCTGTTTACATAACATCGCACTGTGAGGCATGTTAAGGCCTCAGTGTACCAACAGGGGGCGATAATGACACTTTTATGCTGGGTTCACACCAAACAGGAAATTAATTAATTTAGCAGGTAGATTGCATACAAGTTAGTTAAATAAGCTGTATATCAAGATGTGCTGGAATTGACATTTGTTCAGTTCACGATGGGAAAAATGTTTCTCTTCTTATCTAAGTTTGTCCTCTTACAGATTTTAAAACTAGACAAACTGTTTAAACTTACGAGGCCTTTACGCTACTTTTGAACACATTTTTCTCAACTTCAAGGCTAAAAGTGCAGTAGTTGAAGAATGGCCCATTAACACGATTATCTTTATAATGATATAAATTGTGGTTATCTGTATATGAAATTACGAATAACAAACGTAGCAGGGCATTCAATTACTGTTTATTTCTTTGCATTTTAACTTTGTAAACTATAAACTCATGCGTCTCCTCACGGTTTGTGTCTCATTTTGTGAGCCGACTGACAGCAGTTGTTCGCTCCCCTCTTTCTCCCCTGCTGGCCACGCCCACTCCTGCCTCCGCTCGCAGAGCTCCACGCCCATTATGATGCAGTGTTTGAAAAAATTCAGAGGTAAACTTGAACCGAAAGAGAGGGGTTTCATGGCCCTTCAACACACCTTCTTTATAGACCAGAACACCGATGAGTCCACAGAGGGCGCAAATGAATTTACTATATAAACAATTTGGCACAAAACAGGAAAATTAGGGTTGCGCTGGTCTGAAAATAGCAACAAATCGTGCGGTGTATGACAGGGCTTAATATGTTTTATTAGTATAATATATATTGCTCATGTTTTTATTCTTACATTTAATAAATTAGCTTCTAACTTCATCTGTATTAGTGTGTGATCTGTGAGTCGAAATGAACTGGACATAACAGGGTCTGTTTGCTTGCATATTTTTATTGAATATTGCACATCTATACGCAATCTGTTCTGCATTTTAAGAATTCATTCTGGGTCTGAATACTTCTGCAAGGCACCATGTGTGTGTGTGTGTGTGTGTGGGTCATGGCTTCAGCGGTCAGCATCCTTTGCACTAAGCGGACAGAGTCATCATTTAAAGATCATATAGTTCACTAATAGTCCTGAGAGGTCATAGGTTAAGATGACCAGAGAACTGTGCTAGTATTGCTTTGTGTGTTTGACAAACTCAAACTGCGTCAGTGACAATGAAAAGCTAAGCGCTTCACTTTTAAAACGTGTCCGTGATTTCAGACAGAAAGAGACAGATCGGTTTACTCGGTTTCCCGTCAGCCATTGCTGAATATCACAATGTGCAGTGCCTCAAAACACACTTCATAAATACATCCGTTCACCCACCGCTGACGACTACCACAGAAAAACCATAAGCTTGAGCTCCAGCTTTGTAAAAATACAAGCGGCCATTAAAGGGTTAGTTCACGCAAAATTGGAGACACTGCTCGCTGCAGAGCCACTTGAGCTCTAGCGAGGGGGAGCTTGAGCTCCTCCTTCTATAAGCTGTTTTAATGCGTACACCTATCCCACCCCTAACCCCCACCCTCAGTGACATCACTCGTAGAAGTGTATGGAAGGAGGAGCTAGAGCTCAAGCTCCCCCTTGCTGGAGCTCAGCTCTGCTCAAGTGGCTATGCAATGAGCACTACTTGAACAATTGCCAAAATGAAGTGAGTTTCTCCTTAAAACAAGTTAAATAATCTGCCAATGGGGTAAGCAAAATAAATTTATGACAAAAGGAAAAACAAGATTATTCTGCTCACCCCATTGGCAGATTATTTAGCTTGTTTTAGGGAAAAACTCACTTAATATTGGCATATTATTATGTTTTGCTTACCTACAAAATGCTTCTTGATTTAAGAATTTTTAGATGTTTGGACTAGAAACAACACAAAGAAATCTAAGTAAGAAAAGCATTTTCTGCAGTGTGCTCACAAATTCTGTGTTCAAGAGTTCCCACTTAAATATGCTTAGCATTTATAGCAGGTTTGGCATGCTGTCCCGGGAGAGAACCCTGAGCTCGGAGATATTTGAGCCCAGGGCTCCCGTCCGGTCAATAAGCATATCAGAGGATCCGAGATCAGGTAGGTCTCGATAGTTCCCCCTTTAGAAAGGGGAGGAAAAGGAGGAGATGGGGTGGAAGGGGGGATTCTTCCGAAATGAAGATATGGAAAAAAGGAGAAAGTGATCCATTTATAGTACGCTAGGATCACTCGTTTTGGATTATTACTGATTACACATGAGTGGCCAGCTGTGCTCAATCATATCACGTGCTCCTCTCGAAATTAGTTTATGAAACTTCCCTTAAAAATATATTAAAAACTGAATGTTTCAGAAAGATGTTTGAAATATGTTATGGGAGCGTTAGGAAAACATTCCAACAACGTATTTTTATTGGCTGGAACTCTAGCTCACATTATAATCTGTGGTATTGACGTCATCCTTTTGAACCCGATGAAATCGAACAATAAAAGATTTAGTTCAGCACAATAAACAGGCACACACCAAATCCTATCCTAGATAAATGAAACTGAGATGAGTTTTGCAATCTTTTAATATGAGTTACAATCGAGAAGCCAGGTTTAAATCAGCAAAACTACTGTTTTTATTATTACACAACAAGTCTGACTCTTTATTTTTATGTTGTAATAATGAATCGGAAAGCTCTGTTTGCTTTCCTCAAAAAACAAAAACCCAAACATGTTTTTGTGTATATTCGACAAAGAGTCACTCTGTTAAAAACAGATGTGATATGCGAACCATGCAGAGTACTGTTCTGAGACCAGTTTAGCTGCTATTGTAAGTGTAATGAAAGGTAAAGTTCAGATGGGTCAGTTATTGTAACTGTCACGATCACCAGCGATCAAACCACTAGATCGCTAGCTGTTGTAGTGACAGTACAACTCGTTTCTTTTGTCACTATAACAGAAAACAGATAACAAGACTCAGCCACAGTGAGTGTTTCTGTGCTGTTTATGTAGTTCAGTAATCAGTCTAGAAGCAGCATCAGCTGTGGGAGTCTAATCAGTGGAGACTTGGAGCAGGTGTGTGTGGCATGACTGAATATGTAGTCCATTTATAAGCAGATTTGTAGTCCTATGTGTGTGTGAATGTTTACCAGTGACCTCTGGTGGTTTGATCGCGACAGTAACACCGGTCCCTTTAGTGCTCACAAAAGCCGACTTCTGTCTTCTCTCTACAGCACTGGTTGGTTTAAATGTCTCTTTGTGTTTATGATGCTCAATGATTTATCTAAATATTGTACCCGAGTTGGTTACATTTATTTTTTGGGCGAGATGGATCGAACGATTGACCTTTTTTTAAATCGACATGCATAATCATTAGCGAGACTGAACTATCATTAGTTAACCTGAAACTAATGTATATATACATTTAGTGCACTCCCTCATATGGTAATTTTGCCTGAATATGTTAAATTTACTGTCATGCAACAAGAAAAAAAAAAAGAAAAAGGAAAAAAAAAAAGACTAAAATGAACAAAAATCAAGCCCTGTACTGAATGTATCTTGCTTGCCTTTAAAATGTGTGGAGAAAACTTTTGTCACTGTCATTAATGTCAGTATTGGAGTGTGACAAACACATCACACACACACACACACACACACACACATACAGTACACACAACAGACACATGCAAAAACACACAGGAATTTTTTTTTTATTAAATTCTACATTTTAGAAGCATTTGACATATAAAATGTAATTAATAATAATATTTAAAATATTATTAATAATTATATACATGTGCAATATCACACGAGTAGCAGTGCCTTAGTGTCCCACCAGTGATGATATACAGCTATATTGCACTGCTATGAGTGTGATATTGCTTTTATACAACAGTTTGATGGCATAATTGTGTATAACCGTGATGTCACAGACAGAAGTGAAGAGCGGTGTCTCCATGCTGCACCTAGCCATTCATGAAATGCCATCTGTAAACAGTATTACTCTATTGCAGTCGGGAGATCACAATAGTACTATGGTATAAATACAGCATTTTAACACACAAAAAAGAGAGATCGACTTAGTATTTGAATGATTCTCTAGGGTAATGTCTAAAGTGATGATAAAACTGGTGATTTTTGCTTACATTTTAAGATTATAAGGCTGAACGGCATGAAATGTCATCAGTCTACAGAGATTTCCCAGTATTTCTCTGTTGCAAATCACAATAATTAACCCTGAAAAAGACAAAGCAAAGCAAACACTACCAGAAATACTACCGGACTATGATATAAATACAGCACAAACAAATTAGGGAGATCGAAAATCACTTACCTGTTTTATAATGATTTGATCAGCTGTAGTTTGAAATTACAATGAGTTTTTCTCCTCTAGAGCTTTTTATGTGGTCTCTGTCGCCATCTTGTGGCAGAACATTAGCCGTCTTTGCTCTGCTCAGTATGACAGTCTGATGGCCGTCGACGCACTGAAGACCCAAAATTATAATTATTTGAAACAGCCACTATCCTTATAAATAAAAGTACATAAACAACCTAAACAACTACAATCTCACCGAAAAGACCTCAAAAGTACATTATGTTGTCCAACAGCTGCAATACTTGTCAAACTGTGGTGAGTTTATTGATCTATCACTCTATGTGGGTGGAGTAATATACACAAGGGTGAAGAGCCCATCGTATGGCAATCAGCCAATAAGACATGGGAACCAGACAGAATCAAAAATTAAATTAGCTTAAAGAGACTAATAATTTTGACCTTGAAATATTTTTTTTAAATTAAAAACTGCTTTTGTTCTAGCCGAAATAAAACAAATACAACTTTCTCTACAAGAAAAATTATTATCAGACATACTGTGAAAATTACCTTTCTCTGTTAAACACCATAAAAAAGAAAAACAATTTCAAAGTGGAATTAATAATTCTGACTGTATATATATATATATATATATATATATATATATATATATATATATATATATATATATATATATATATATATATATATATTCAACTATATATATATATATATATATATATATATATATATATATATATATATATATATATATATATATATATATACACACACACACACACACACACACACACACACACACACACACACACACATAAACACGCACACAAACAAATATACATACACACACATAAATTACCTTTCTCTGTTAAACACCATTTGGAAAAACAATTTCAAAGTGGAGTTAATAATTCTGACTTCAACTGTATGTATGTGTATATATATATATATATATATATATATATATATATATATATATATGTGTGTGTGTGTGTGTGTGTGTGTGTGTGTGTGTTAATGTGTATGTATATGTGTGTATATATATATATATACACATACATATATACACACACACACATATATATATATATATATATATATATATATATATATATATATATATATATATATATATATATATATATATATATATATATATATATATATATATAGCACACATACATACATACAGAAATATAGTTGAGGCATGTTTTGTGACGTTTACCACCTAAGAAGTGTGTATTATTCTGCAAATGAGCACGCAGTGTTATATTGTGGTTGTAGCAGCTGTTTTTAACACACCACTGATTTAATCTGATGAAACAACTGCAGTTACGCAACTGAGCACTTGAATCCCTTTCACATTAGACAGTATAACACCGGCTTCAACAGCAGTCGGATTTATTTTTATATAAGCTACATAGGCTATGCAGGAACTACAGTACATGGAGTCTATTGTTTTTTTTTCATGAGGCATTAAAAATCTTTTATTTGAATTTTATTAAGCTATTTGATAGAATGGATATTTAAATGTAGGGCTGCACGATATGGGAAACATATTGATATATTGATAGATATTGCGATATTTAGTTTTTCCTGCAATATTTATTGCGATATGAATATATTTTTTTCACCAGATGACTTAATTTGGAAAGAAATCATAACTTGATATTGATTTGGATGATTTCATAGGCCAGATAATCTACATGAATGTTAGTTTTTAGTTTTTTTTGGTGAGTCTAACTGTATTCGAGTACAAGTTGAATAATCAAACGTAAGCAAATAAAACTGCGCAGTCTTCATTCTATAAACAGTATTTTCATTGTTATCATTTTTTGTACACAAATTATTGAAATGCAGTTGCAGTCATAGGCCTTTAAAACAAAACAAACAAGCACACTTACACTATATTAAGGTTAAACTTCATAATATCTCAACAATAGGGTTCCTGGTTAGCTATAATTCCACTCAAAGTTCCTGAGGGATGAATAAATGCACACACTGTGATATTGATGCGATACAGGATATATTGTGCAGCCCTACTTAAACATGTTCTACATATTCATCTATTTTTAAAATACATCGAAGCTTAGCTGTAATAAAAGCATCAAGCAGTTTGAGACAATAAGCACACAACATATAGAAATCAAACTACTTTTGTGAACAATATTCAATAATATTTGATGCTTAACCACAAAATTAAGCTTATAAAACACAGGTATTTTTATTAAACTGCATCAGTAGCATTTAAAATGCATTGCTAAAGATTTAATTTAGACAATATTAAAGGTGATTTTCTTAATAGTTTGAGTTTTTGAACCCTCAGATTACAGATTTTTAAATAGTTGTATGTGATTTGTTAACATCTAGTACCACAATGTCAAACCCTTTAGTGCTGTTGACAGCACAAAGCTGCTTTTCCATCCACAAATGCTCAACAAGGTTAACATCGGGTGAATATGTAGGCCAAGACATTAACAGAAACTCATCTGCGTATTTCTTGAATCATTCTGAACCATTCTGGCAGCATACAAGCACACAAAATAAAGAAATCAAACTACTTTTGCAAACAATATATAGCTAATATTTGACCCTTAACCACAAAAATAAGCTTATAAATCACAGGTGTTTTTTATTACAATACAGCAGTAGGCAATAATACACAGATATGGGTCAAAATAATAATATTAACATTATTAGTACTTTTATTTATATTAAGATCATTAGTAAATGTCCTACTGTAAATATGTTTTATATGCATTGCTAAAGATTTAATTTAGACAACATTAAAGGGGATTTGAGTTTTTGAACGCTCAGATTACAGATATTTAAATAGTTGTATGTGATTTGTTAATATCTAGTACCACAATGTCAGATACTTTTGTGCTGGTGACAGCGTGAACCTGCTTTTCCAACCACAAATGCTCAACAAGGTTAATATCGGGTGAATATGTAGGCCAAGACATTAACAGAAACTCATCTGCGTATTTCTTGAATCATTCTTAACCAATCTGGCAGCATACAAGCACACAAAATAAAGAAATCAAACTACTTTTGTGAAGAATATATTGCTAATATTTGATGCTTAACCACAAAAATAAGCTTATAAAGCACAAGTATTTTTATTACAATACAGCAGTAGGCAATAATACACAGATATGGGTCAAAATAATAATATTAACATTATTAGTATTTTTATTCATATTAAGTTAAGATCATTAGTAAATGTCCTACTGTAAATATATGTTTTTAATATGCATTGCTAAAGATTTAATTTAGACAACATTAAAGGGGATTTGAGTTTTTGAACGCTCAGATTACAGATATTTAAATAGTTGTATGTGTGATTTGTTAACATCTAGTACCACAATGTCAAACCCTTTGGTGCTGGTGACAGCGTGAAGCTGCTTTTCCAACCACAAATGCTCAACAAGGTTAATATCGGGTGAATATGTAGGCCAAAACATTAACAGAAACTCATCTGCGTATTCTTTTACATGAATATAGTTAGTAAATGTCCTACTGTAAATATATAAAACCTCTATTTTTTATATGCACTGCTATAAATTTTATTTAGACAATATTAATGGGGATTTTCTCAATAGTTAAGATTTTTTGAACCCTCAGATTACAGATATTCAAATAGTTGTATGTCTGGAAAACTTTGTCCAATCCTAACAGACTAAACATCAATGAAAAGCTCATTTATTAAGGTGATTTATAAATCTCAGTTGTTCAAAATTGACACTTACTTTGGTGCAGAGTCACAAATACCATTAATAATAGACTTTACAATCAACATATGCAACGTCAGTATCATAAAATCAGTTGAAAAAAATGATTTCTTAACATCTAGTACCACAATGTCAGACCCTTCAGAGCTGGTGACAGCCTGAACCTGCTTTTCCAACCACAAATGCTCAACAAGGTTAATATCGGGTGAATTTGTAGACCAAGACATTAACAACAAGTCATCTGCGTGTTTCTTGAATCATTCTGAACTATTCTGGCAGCCTGGCACAGTGCATCGTCCTGTTGCCATGAATGAGTACTCTTGGTTCACAACTTTGCAGAAGTGTGTGGTTGTGAGAGAGAGAGATCAGCTGTGGAAGACACAGATGACCCAGTTCTTTCGCAAAGGGTTGAAAATAGCCATGCAGCGGATAAATGTGTTCTGAGAGTAAAAACCGTGCCTGAGAGTGTTATGATCATCTGCACCGCTGACAATACAGTACAGTACACCATGCTCAGTACAGTGCACATTTAGACAATTGAAAATCAATCTAATAAATCCATTACTGTGGAGATTTTAGAGGTGGTTATAGTAGAGCAGAGGTGTTCAAACTCAGTCCTAAAAGGCCGATGTTCTGCAGAGTTTATCTTCTACTTGCTTCAACACACCTGCCAGGACGTTTCTAGTACATCTATAGCGTTAGCAAGACCCTGATTAGCTGGTTCAGGTGTGTTCAATTAGGGTTGGAGCCGAACTCTCCAGGACACCGGCCCACCAGGACCGAGTTTGGACATCCCTATAGTAGAGGAAGACGAATATCAGAAATAACTAGATTCTTAAAGTTTGAGAACAAACTTTGAGGCTGGCTTGTGAAAGCCTGACGGTAATAGTTAATTTAGTTTAAACAGTTTTTAAAAGTATGAAAAGATTGATAGATAGATAGATAGATAGATAGATAGATAGATAGATAGATAGATAGATAGATAGATAGATAGATAGATAGATAGATAGATAGATAGATAGATTAGCATGGTATTAGCATGATTCTAACGTGAATTAGCATGTTGTTAGCATGATTCTAGCGTGAATTACCAAGTTGTTAGCATGATTTTAGCATGAATTAGCATGTTGTTAGCATAATTCTAGCATAAATTAGCATGTTGCTAGCACAATTATAGCATGAATTAGCATGTTACTAGCATGATTTTAGCATAAATTAGAATATTGTTAGCATGATTTTAGCATGAATTAGCATGTTGTTAGCATGATTCTAGCATGAATTAGCATGTTGTTAGCATGATTCTAGCATGATTTAGCATGTTACTAGCATGATTCTAGCATGAATTAGCATGTTACTAGCATGATTCTAGCATGAATTAGCATGTAACTAGCATGATTCTAGCATAAATTAGCATGTTGTTAGCACGATTCTAGCATGAATTAGCATGTTACTAGCATGATTCTAGCATGAATTAGCATGTTACTAGCACGATTCTATCATGAATTAGCATGTTGTTAGCATGATTCTAGCATGAATTAGCATGTTACTAGCATGATTTTAGCATGAATTAGCATGTTGTTAGCATGATTCTAGCATGAATTAACATGTTACTAGCATGATTCTAGCATGAATTAGCATGTTGTTAGCATGATTCTAGCATGAATTAGCATGTTGTTAGCATGATTCTAGCATGAATTAGCATGTTGTTAGCATGATTCTAGCATGAATTAGCATGTTACTAGCATGATTCTAGCATGAATTAGCATGTAACTAGCATGATTCTAGCATGAATTAGCATGTTCTTAGCATGATAGATAGATAGATAGATAGATAGATAGATAGATAGATAGATAGATAGATAGATAGATAGATAGAAATAGATAGATAGATAGATAGATAGATAGATAGATAGATAGATAGATAGATAGATAGATAGATAGATATAGGTAGATAGATCGATAGATAGATAGAGGTAGATAAATAGATGGATAGATAGATAGATAGATAGATAGATAGATAGATAGATAGATAGATAGAGGTAGATAGATAGATAGATAGATAGATAGATAGATAGATAGATAGATAGATAGATAGATAGATAGATAGATAGATAGATCGATAGATAGATAGATAGAGGTAGATAGATAGATGGATAGATAGATAGATATATAGATAGATAGATAGATAGATAGATAGATAGAGGTAGATAGATAGATAGATAGATAGATAGATAGATAGATAGATAGATAGATAGATAGATAGATAGATGTAGATAGATAGATAGATAGATAGATAGATAGATAGATAGATAGATAGATAGATAGATGTAGATAGATAGATAGATAGATAGATAGATAGATAGATAGATAGATAGATAGATGGCGTAAGAGCATGAGTCAAACAAGCCAACCCCCGCCTCTCTACGATGTTCTGATGCTGAGATATAGCTGGTGCCATATCGTTGCTAGGTTAGTCTGTTTTGTTGCTATGGAGTTGATTGACAGCTTAGACTGATGATGTATCAAAGCTTCTTGCCAGTATGAACAGTTAAAAACAACCCCCATGTCTCTATCACACTGCAGCATGACAATATCAGTCTGAACCTCTTTAATTGCAGTCTATGGGACAGTTGCTAGGGTGCAGTATCTGGTTGTTAGGGTGTGGCTAGAAAGTTAAAAGGCCATCGGTGATTGGCTGCTGGCTAGACTGAGTTAAATGAGCTCAGCCATTAGTCTGTAGGACAGTCTGATGCAGAGTTATGAGCTCACAAAGTTTGATCCCATATAAAGTCAATGAGAGTCTTTTGCAATGGAAGTCTATGGGACGGTTTCTAGGGTCCAAAAGTGGTTGCTAGGGCGTGGCCAGAAAGTTTAAAGGTGGTTAGTCATTGGCAGTTTGATAGTCTGAGTTAAATGAGCCCAGTTAGAAGTCTGTGTGACATTCTGATGCGGAGTTATGAGGTCACAAAGTTTGATCCAATGTTAAGTTTATGGGATTTTTCCGACGGTCCCGGGACGTTTTTCGGAAAACCGAAAGTCGAATCAGTCGGAAAAGATATAGCAACTCGAGTCAGAATAGTTCGGAGGTCTGACCCGAGTTTGATGGTCATAGCTTGAAAGGCCTAGGACGAGATAGAGTTTAATTTTTAGTCTCAGAAGAAGAATAATAATATTAATAATAACTAGATTCCTAAAGTTTGAGAACAAACTTTGAGGCTGGCTTGTGAAAGCCTGACGGTAATAGTTTATTTAAACAGTTTTAAAAAGTACGAAAAGATAGATAGATAGATAGATAGATAGATAGATAGATAGATAGATGATAGATAGATAGATAGATAGATAGATAGATAGATAGATAGATAGATAGATAGATAGATAGATAGATAGATGGATTAACATGTTATTAGCATGATTTTAACGTGAAATTGCATGTTGTTAGCATGATTCTAGCATGAATTAGCATGTTACTAGCATGATTTTAGCATGAATTAGCATGTTGTTAGCATGATTTTAGTATGAATTAGCATGTTGTTAGCACGATTCTAGCATGAATTAGCATGTTACTAGCATGATTCTAGCATGAATTAGCATGTACCTAGCATTATTTTAACATGAATTAGCATGTTACTAGCATGATTTTAGCATGATTTAACACGATTCTAGCATGAATTAGCATGTTGTTAGCATGATTCTAGCATGAATTAGCATGTTCTTAGCATGATTCTAGCATGAATTAGCATGTTACTAGCATGATTCTAGCATGAATTAGCATGTTACTAGCATGATTCTAGCATGAATTAGCATGTTGTTAGCATGCTTCTAGCATGAAATAGCATGTTACTAACATGATTCTAGCATGAATTAGCAAGTTGTTAGCATGATTCTAGCATGAATTAGCATGTTGTTAGCATGCTTCTAGCATGAATTAGCATGTGACTAGCATGATTTTAGCATGAATTAGCATGTTACTAGCATGATTCTAGCATAAATTAGCATGTTTTTAGCATGATTCTAGCATGAATTAGCATGCTACTAGCATGATTCTAGCATAAATTAGCATGTTACTAGCATGATTCTAGCACAAATTAGCATGTTACTAGCATGATTCTAGCATGAATTAGCATGTTGTTAGCATGATTCTAGCATGAATTAGCATGTTACTAGCATGATTCTAGCATGAATTAGCATGTTGTTAGCATGATTCTAGCATGAATTAGCATGTTACTAGCATGATTCTAGCATGAATTAGCATGTTGTTAGCATGATTCTAACATCAATTAGCATGTTACTACCATGATTCTAGCATGAATTA